>NC_056737.1:1258971970-1259071683 GCF_019279795.1 Protopterus annectens
ATATATATGTACATCTGCATATGTTTGAGTATGCAAAAACATATACCTATACCCATACAACCATATCTGTGTATGCATTGCTGTAACACAATTTGTGTGTATAATAATAAAGAATATGATAGAATTTCCATTTTTTGTGTATATGTTTTTAAACTTAAAAAACATTAAATGTGAATATACTTGAAACTTAAAATCAGTATATTACACAAAAAATCCATATTCATAGCCAACGTATTATGATAACCAGCAGCCTATAATCTTTCTTATCTCTTTAGTGCCCTCAGTTTTAAAATACATTTGATTGATGCATACTCATTTAAGCCTGGCGGAATTTGGGCTAATGTTCTAATTTGCCACAATAGTTCCTGTTCTTCAAGGTGTAGTTGCCATGGGCCCCCCCTGATGTCAATTTTAACTTGTTGGATAACAGTAAATACAAAATGATGCATGGGATGTTCATTTATGTGCCTAGCTAGTGCATTGTTTAGATCTTTCTTACCTATGGCATAGAGATGTTCATACACTCTTTTCTTTAATGCACGCTCAGTCTTACCTATGTAGAATGATGAACATTCCACACAAATGGCCACGTAGACTACATTTTTACTTTCACAATTGAACTTCCCATTAATTATATACTCTCTACCATTAATGTGTATTTGTTTCCCTGGAAGTATATGTTTACATTGTGGGCACATACCACATTTGGTCATGCCACTTTTTGAGGTCGAGGATTTGTAACTAGATTTTTCCACTAGTTGTTTTAAATTGATCCCCCTCCTAAAAACAAATTTTGGTTTGGTACCAAGTGCTTTCACTAACATGTTGTCTTCTAATATGATGTTCCAGTTTTTGTTGATGATATTTTTTATTATGTTGTAATCAATACAGTATGTGAAAATAAAATTAATCTGAGATGTAGTTTCATTTGATGACTTGTCATTATTGTGCATGGTGCCCCCTCCTAAAAGTGGTTTAAAATGACCACTGTCTCTTTTAAGCATGACCTCGTTCCTAATTTGTTCAACAAGATGCTTTGGATACCCTCTAGTGATAAATTTCGAACTCAAGTTATCACATTCTTTTACGAAATCCTGATACTCAGATGTCATTCTCGCTGCCCTCACGAATTGTCCCTTCACCACACTTCTTTTTTGGTGGAATGGATGTCCACTTGAGAAGTGGAGAAGGGAATTTGAATGTGTCGGTTTTCTGTAAATTACAGATGTAAATTTGTTATCGGCGCTGGTCTTAGTTAGTTTGACATCCAAAAAGTTGATTTCGTTTTCACCTATAGTGTAAGTGAATTGGAGAAAGTTTGTCATATTAGAAATGCTTGCAATAAATTGGGGAATAAGTTCTAATGGTCCTTTCCAAAGAAAGAACATGTCATCCTGGTATCTATTATACCAGGTGACATTTTCTTGATATAACTTGTTTTGGAACAAATGATTGTGCTCCCAATATGCTAAGACACTGTTTGAAAAACTACAACCACATGGGGACCCCATGGCTATCCCAGTTCTTTGCAAAAAGAATTGTCCCTTAAATGTTACGAAGTTGTTCAATAGGACTATCTCAAGTAATATTTCAACTAAGTTAATTTGTTCATTTGATGTTTTTTTACTCAACATAAACTCTCTTGTCCATTCTATCCCTAGTTGTTGGGGGATGACGGTGTACAAATCCTTGATGTCCACTACTAAAAATATGTGATCCGGATTGCACACCAGTTTATCAATACTTTGTAAAAAGGCCCAAGAGTCTTTGCAAATTTGAGACTCACTTTTTAATAAAGGTTTAAGAATACTGTCCACCAGTTTAGCACAAGCGTAGGTAATCGAACCCCTTCCATCTACTATGGGCCTGAAAGGGGGATTGGTCAAGTTTTTGTGAATTTTTGGCGTGCCAAACATAGTGGGGATCTTAGGTGCCAACATATCCAGATACTGCAACATGTTAGAGTCAATAGTGCCTTCAATGAACAAGTCATCCAGTGTGCTCTTAATCTTTTTATATGCTAGGTTAACTTCATTAAGACTAGCATGAGAGTAACTATCAGATTCCAAATGTTCTAAGATTTTTTCATTATAAAAATATTCATCCATCAGAACCAATCCACCCCCCTTGTCGGGTGCCATGACCCTTATGTTACATTCATTGAGAAGGGAGATGAAGGCAAGCTCTTCTTTAGAGATGTTAACTTTAGCACTTTTGGGAATACTGTGGGAAGACAACATTGATCTCAAGTCAAGCTCACAAACCCTTTCAAAAATACTTAAAGTATTATGCAGTGGGGGATTGAATACACTGGAAACTCTGTGGGTATTTAGAAGGGAAGGGGTGTTACCAAATCTAACTGCTAAATTCAATTTACGCACATATAATTTCAAATCAACAATCGTATTGACAATGTTACTTTTTCTGTCTGGCACAAATGTGAGCCCCTTAGAGAAAAAGTCTATCAGATTTTGTTCAATTGTAATAACTGTATAGTTATAAATTTTAAAGTCCCCTCTTTGGCTGGTAAGGATAGCAGGCCCATTATGTTGGCTACCCTCTATCTCCTCCACTGGTTCCCCTTCTTCTTCCTCTGCGGTCTCCCCCTGTAATTGGTTGTGGAGTTGTTGTTGCTGTTGTTGCTGTTGTTCGTACCAGAAGTTGAGGCATCCCTCATCATGTGAAAACCCTGGTTGTTGTTATTACCAGAGTTTCCATTCTGATTATGGTTATTAAGACTTCCATCGTTGTTATTTGTATGGATGCCTTGATTTCTGATACGTTCACTCCTCCTAATAGGTTCAGTTTCACCCTCATTAGGACCCTGTTGAATCTCCTGTGGTGGAGGGTTTGTGTTGACATTCGCCCCCACTTCTCCCAATCTAGATTGTCCTGAAGGGGGAGGGGGGTATGCTTTGTGATTATTGTAGTCCTTTATGTCTCTATCAATTTTACGTTGTTTATTTGTGACCAGTTTGTTAATTGATGCTTCAACACTTGTCAAGATTCTAGTATAATCATATCTATATTTAACAAATTCTGAATTATTTAGTAACCAAGTTTCCAAGTCGGTTAACTCTTGCAGCAACATGTCAACTTCCACATTATAAAAATTGATGAGTGCGTTCAAAAATTCAGTAGCCTGTTTATCAAACAGGACTAAAAGTTCTTGATGGAATACTGAGTTATTTATAAGTCCTGCAGGGTAACGCCATTGGCGTAAACCTTTAGGAACAATCTTTAAGCTTATGCATTGTGTGAGATACGATACTTCTAATTGCAATTTTTTGCAACGATACAGTTTACTATCAAACATGTTAAGCTTTTCCAAAAACACTGTTGAATTAGAACTCACCGGTATTTCTTCATTATTCCCCGAGCGGTTGTTGTTGTTTGTGTGTAACGCTGTAAAAAAATCTCTCTTGGCAAGGAAGTTAGTGACCGACGGTATCACGTTAGTATCACTAACCCCATGTTGCAATACATTAGAGTAATTCCTTACAAGATTCCCGGTATTCTCACGGATAATCAAAGGATTTAAGTTGTTAGAATTAGCGACTGCTTGTACCTCATTTATGTGATTATCAGTCACCCTTTGTGCTGGCGTGATAGAAACCACTGGCGTGCTGTTAGGTGTAACTGCTAAACCATTCCCGGATTCAACCAACGGACCCGCAGGTTGATTCCTTGTCACGCATTCGTTCACTTGTTGGGTGAGTTTATCAACCTTGGTCAGAAGTAGATTGACCAACATAGTTAAGTCCATCGGAGACCTGTTCCCCGTAGAAGACTCACCAGGGTTATCATCTTCTTGTTGAGCGTGTACCTTACGCTGGCCATTGGAGTTGTTAGCGTTGTTGGCGTTATTAAACATGTTTTCCTTGTCCTGGGAAAACAATGGCTGAGACTCGGTCCCATCATGTCCATGCATCTGTCCGTTGCTGGGATTACCACACGACATCAAAAACTTTGATAAACAATACTGCAACACGAAAACTGGCAAAAAACAAAGAAGTAACTCCCACGGCAGAATACACAAACACGGACCTTTATTGTAGTAAGCGCTTTCGGTCAAGGTATTACCTCAACCTTCATCAGACATAGACAAATGTAACAGCCACAAAAATTCCACTTAAATACATGATACTTAATTGATAAATTACTCTCGTAATTGATGCGTTAAATGCCTTAAAATTTTTTAAAGCAACATAAAACTAATGTTATTCAGTATAACAATACATTAAATAAATTAAGTAAAAATAAAAATAAACATAAAAATGCAATTAAAATCAATTACTCATATTTTAAATGTTGTATATATTATCAATTTTCACCAACAACTCTAATTATTATTAAATATTAACATCCCCTCTACGAATAATTGTAAATAAAAATGTTGAATAAACCAATATTGTTTAAAAATATATATGTGTATATATATATGTACATCTGCATATGTTTGAGAATGCAAAAACATATACCTATACCCATACAACCATATCTGTGTATGCATTGCTGTAACACAATTTGTCTGTATAATAATAAAGAATATGATAGAATTTCCATTTTTTATGTATATGTTTTTAAACTTAAAAAACCAACATTAAATGTGAATATACTTAAAACTTAAAATCAGTATATTACACAAAAAATCCATATTCATAGCCAACGTATTATGATAACCAGCAGCCTATAATCTTTCTTATCTCTTTAGTGCCCTCAGTTTTAAAATACATTTGATTGATGCATACTCATTTAAGCCTGGCGGAATTTGGGCTAATGTTCTAATTTGCCACAATAGTTCCTGTTCTTCAAGGTGTAGTTGCCATGGGCCCCCCCTGATGTCAATTTTAACTTGTTGGATAACAGTAAATACAAAATGATGCATGGGATGTTCATTTATGTGCCTAGCTAGTGCATTGTTTAGATCTTTCTTACCTATGGCATAGAGATGTTCATACACTCTTTTCTTTAATGCACGCTCAGTCTTACCTATGTAGAATGATGAACATTCCACACAAATGGCCACGTAGACTACAAACCGAAAGTTCAAAAACACGAAACTTCACATGCCCGACTAACCACAATCCCGACAATCAACAAAACAAATACCTTTTCCAAAAAACACACACACAACACAAACACACCAAACACCTTACAAACCTACACTAAACCTTACATACACAACTATCTATGCATTAACCTTAACCCAAACCATAACCCTAAGGTCAGTCACTATCGCACACTTACCTTACCCGCAGCCTAACCCTAACTCACTTAATCCGCCCCTAACCCTTAAGTCTGTCACTATCGCACACTTACCTTACCTGCACCCTAACCCTAACTCACTTAATCCTCCCCTAAACCTAAAGTCTGTCACTATCGCACACTTACCTTACTAGCACCCTAACTCTAACTCAATTAACCCGCCCCTAAACCTAAAGTCCGTTACTATCGCAAACTTACCTGACCCGCACCCTGACCCTAACGTCCGTCCCTACCACACACTTACCTTAAAATGTCGGTGTTCTCAGCGTTGGGATTTTCTACTGTCGGTCTTCTCCGTTGTTGATCTTCTGGTGTCAGTTATCTCAGTGTCGTCCTTCTCAGCTTTCGGCGTAATCATGTAGACCCATATATATATATGGGTCTACTTCATTTGATCGAAATTTCATTTGACCTAAACCCATTTGATCGAAATTTCATTTGATTGAAAACCAGTATGCAAAGCAAATAACAGGGATTTGTTCCCCTCTCCAATGTCATGCAACCCTGGAGTTGGTATATATAGTTAGGGGGGTGTGGGGGATGTGGTGGGACGAAGCCCCCCATCTACTTTCAATTAAAATCTGTACTTTTTGTGTTATTTTCTTCTTTTAAAGGAAACTAGGTGAGGGGCTTCACCCCCTCACACCCCCCTAACTATATATATATATATATATATATATATATATATATATATATATATATATATATATATATATACATATATATATATATATATATATATATATATATATATATATATATATATATATAGCAACTCCAGAGTCACACAACATTGGGGAGGAGGACAAATCCCTGTTATTTGCCTTCAATACTGGTTTTCGAGCAAATGAAATTTTGATCAAATGGGTTTAGGTCAAATGAAATTTCGATCAAATAAGTAGACCCATATATATATATATATATATATATATATATACATATATATATATATATATATATATATATATATATATATATATATATATATATATATCATTAGAAGGGGGTATGGGGATGCAACCCCACACATAGGGGATGCAGGGGGCTTGTTCCTCTGCAAAAACATTGGTTTTGGAAGTGGTTAGATTTGTCGACATTTCCTGTTGTATCCCTACACCCTCTGCTAAGTATAAATAACAACTCCGGTTTTAGGTATTTGTGAGTTTAGATATATTTTTTGTCAATATAAAGTTTTTTGATATTAGAGTGTGGGTCTAATTTACAAGAACGAAATTTCACTTACCTGAAATTCATAACATCGAGACGAAAAGGTCGACAGCACCAGCATACTGATGTCCTGGTACACTGACTTACCATTCCAGATAAGTAACCACTTGGCCATCCTAAACAAAAATGTAAACTGAAGAAAAACAAACTCATTCATGTGGGGGCTGCGCCTCTCCCAACCCCCCCCAACTAAATATACCAACTACAAGATCACACTACAGCAGGGGTAAGGGGCAAAGTTCAACAAGATGGACAAGTGATTCCTTACCTGGAGTGGAAAATCGGTGTTTCAGGACATCGGTGTTGTGCAGTCATAGGCCTTTTTGTCTCGGGGTTTTAAAAGTCGGGTAAGTAAACATTAGGGTTTCTGAATGGGACCCTAGTGTGTTTAGATCGAGCTATATTAAACAAGTGTTTTTCTTTTTTTTTTTTTTTGGCCAGTTACTGCTGATTTCACACTCCATGCCGTCCCCCACAGCTCCTTCTCTTACTGATGTCACCACATATTATGAGTACATGCCTCTTTGTGTGGCAGGTCTGTTCTCTCTCTGAATGGGAACTGGGAAGACTTCTTGGGCACTGAGCTATGAACATCTCTGCAACTAGGAAGGGGAAAATGATGGCAGAGTATCATATTGTAGCCAGCAGTTTTTTTTCCTGATAGCATTATATGATCTGGAAACATCCCAACATTTTGGGTTTAAGATGCTCTACATGTGAGCTTCAAATGTGCTCTGTATCTATGATGTTGTATTACCTATCTAGGGTCCCACCCACATCCCATCCTAGCATGCACTTAAGCCATGATCTGTGGTTCTACCATCGACAACGCAGGAACATGACACCTGCCCAGCCTGACCCCATTCCTCATCCCAAGCGTGGTTAGCAGATATCATCCCTTCACGTGTCCCTCCCTATTAGCTCTTTTGATGTTGGTATCCCAAATCAAACCTCTGAAGACCAGCTTGTACTGAGGGCTCTATTCCTCTATGCCATGAAGCCAACATCTATAGTAATGCAGCAGTTAATAAAGGCATTCACATTTACGTAGCCTCCATAACAACATTTTGCTTAAGTACTTGTCAATATATAAAATCATAGTGTTGCTCTGTATCACAGTAGCTAACATTGAAAAGTGCAACTACCTGCTTTATTTCATTCGTAGCATATATTTTGTATTCTACTAGATCCCTTTCTCTTGTCAAATTTTATGACAAACTTTTTTCCACAAGTTTGAGTAAATAAAAGATTATTAATTTTAAATGGGTTGCCTGAATACTAGTAGTGTCTCAAATGTTTGAACACTAGCCCTGTAACATAGCTTACACTTGTCGATTTTGTCAGAACATGTATTACTACTTACTGGCTATCACGGTCCTATTAAAGTATAATATTGATGGCCTCCACTGAGAAGTATAATAAAAAAATAGTAAGCGATACTCGTGGAAAAAAACATTTCGAAAGTGAGAGACAGGACCATGCAAAACATAGAGCAAAAGAGCTGTTTTTCACCATAATGTGTACTTTAAACCCTAGTGCATCTGTACTGGCTACACTTAAGGATCCTTAAATAATAGCTGCTAACCCTTTTAAATTGTTGAATATAATTTAGCACTGTGTTACTGGGGGGGATGGTTCTTACGGTTCTGTAAAATAAGTCCGTTGATTACAGGTAACAGTATATGCATAAATATGTGTTTTAATATTAATCATTATTTTTAACCATCTTAGCTTTAGACGCAATTAAAATTTTACGGTAATTTTTACATGATGATTTATTTAAGGACTCTGGAGAGTAAAGAAGCATGTTAATTATGGCTTATCTTTTGTAGTGTAACAAGCACTTTTACTAATCCTGCATTATAAAATAAAAAAAGAAAACACTGAGCCTCTCTATTTTTATAAAACAATTCCATGCTACAAGGCTAGTGTATTGCTTGGGCTGAAGCAGGGCTGTTAGCTAAATTAAGCCATTGTGACTCAAAATCCTCCTTTAATAAGGTTCATGCTGTCTACAACTTCATCATTTTCTGCTGAATGATAATTACTTTATTCAATCATGTTCAAGGTTTTAGTGAAAGCTAGCATTGATTGATTAACTTCAATTACCATGCTTACATTTGCATAGATAAAAACTGCTTTTCAATTTGTGAGTGGCACGCCAGTGGAAACCCTGCGCTGATATTTGCATTTCAATGTGAACGGTGAAGAATAAAGGTGGAAGAGAGGTCTGATCACTGCTAAGCCCTTTCTGCTTCAGTGCTTAAGCATTTTTTCCATAAACACCCTTGTTATGATGTTGGTTTGTTTGAACCACTCTGAGGTAACTGACTGTGGCCTCTGTTTACAGGACAGCCTGACAGCTTAACTGTAAGGATTATGAACAATGTGAAGCCAATTTTTTAGGCATATTGTAAGTAGCACTTCAAGTAAAAATAAACAGGGATTGTTTTTTAAATGCTGAATGTGTATTTCAACACTGAAACATTTGTGTGTGATTTCTACAGTAGCAAAATAGGAGCCACTTTCTCTAGTGACAAAAATCTCTTAAGCTTGTTAATGCTTTCCTTCTCATTCCTGTTTGCTATATATTATAGAAATATATTAAGGGCCTTCTGTTAACAACAGCCTGCTGTCATGCTACTGAATACCACAGCATATTAACCTAAAAAGCTGCAACCCCACATGCACTTTTATTTATTTGTTATCCTCATAAATGAAATGGTCCCTTTTGGTCCCTCTTTAACAACAAACTGGTCAGCAAGGGTAGAGCAAAAAAAAAAAAAAAAAAAAAAAAAAAAATATATATATATATATATATATATATATATATAGACAATTTAGTATGCTGGCATGTTTTGAGGTGGTAGCAATAAACTGGGGCACCTTCACAAATGCCCATGAAGCCATGAAGAAAATATACAGATCATCTTATAGACAGTGACTGAAGGCCATGACTGAACTCCAGACTCCAGAGAGGTGAGGTAAAGATTTTACCAGTAAGCCCCACCATGCTGCATCAGCTATAGCTAATGTTGTATCATTTTGATTTTGTTTGCCTCTTTCGTGGCACTTAATCCTGAAATTGGTAAACTGTACAATTTGTTTGTTACACAGAAGTCAGAAATACAATCATTTTCCTGTTCGCTGTTGTTACTTCAGAATGATGTCATTATGTGGTAAAGTGCCCTTCCAATTTCCATAAGAAATGGATGATACTTGGTAACAGAAGTGCTACATTCAGGCAAAAATCACTCCAGCTATTCAGCATCTTTGGTTGTTAAACTATTTGCTATTGAAGGATTGCAGTGACAAATGATTGCACTATCCCAAATGTTTGTCACTGAAGAGTTACACTTCAAAATGAATTTTGGAAACACACATGCAATATATCGGATCTCACTGAGTACTGCAACGGAAGTAAGCTATCTGGATAAAGAATGTTTACCACATGATGTCTGAATGCTGCTTAGTGGGTTGAGGAGATGACGGAGAGCACTTTCTGTGGTATTACTGAGGGACAAGAGATATGTCTTGGGGAAATTGCCTCGACTGGGCACTGCACTTCATGGCAGCAGGAACAATGTATGATTCCTTTGTAGACTGTATGCAATCATCGACCTTAGTAGTCCAGAAATATGAATAACTTTAAATAGTATGATGCATACCCTGAAACAAAAAGGCATCCTCTGTTTTAATAACATGAGAAACATCACAAGACATCTCCAGGGAAGACTTTAAAAGAGCTGTCTGGAAAACAAAGTGAGAAGACAGCTGCAATTTGCTAACAGAACCCAATCCAAGTCTTACTAAAATTTACGTTTTATATATATATATATATATATATATATATATATATATATATATATATATATATATATATAAAACAGATTAGACTAGGCCTGCAGACGACCATAACTCCATCACGTTGGTGTATATATATATATATATATATATATATATATATATATATATATATATATGTGTGTGTGTAACAGATTAGACTAGGCCTGCAGATGACCATAACTCCATCACTTTGGTATATATATATATATATATATATATATATATATATATATATATATATATATATATATATATAGATATATATATATATATATATATATATATATATATATAAACAGATTAGACTAGGCCTGCAGACGACCATAACTCCATCACTCTGGTATATATATATATATATATATATATATATATATATATATATATATATGTAAAAGATTAGAGTAGGCCTGCAGACGACCATAACTCCATCACTTTGGATGAAACCAAAGGTGATCCTGGGCAAGAAAATATTGATGTTCTCTGAATAAACTCGGTTTGTCATCATGAAGAATGTCATGAAATGAAAAAAATAAAGTATATTGGCATGGAAAGTATACTGCAGATATATTGTTCTATGTTTGACAGAGTCAATTGTTTAGAAGATTAAAAGATAGTGTGTGTATATTAGATCTTTGAATGCTTAGGTTGTCGAATGTTGAAACGTTGACACCTAAACATCAAAGTCTAATAAAAGCAACAGGGCAATTACGTAAATGTTTTCCCAGGGAAAATATTTGCGTGGCCAACAAAAAAACAAACAAACTCTAAAACCCTAATCAAGTAGGGGGGCTTCACCCCCCATACCCCTGATGTGGATGGCTGTGCCCCCCCCAACTAAATATGCCAACTCCGAGATTGCTCTATATCGGGGAAAAGGCCAGTCCCCGATGACGGCCAAGTGAATTTTTTCCCAGGGAAAAATGTTGTTGTGTTTATTAGACTTCGATGTTTAGGTGTCGATGTTTTGGCATTCGATAACCTAAGCATTCGAAGATCTAATATAGACCCAAAAGATACACATGACATGACAGTTAAAGGGATAAGAAGGGTATATAGGTATTAAATAGAGGTAACAGAATCATATCTCTCTGAATAGTTGTGGAATAGCTATCTTCCTGAGGATATTGCTGGAAATGTGACACTCTATCCTGAATCATCTAAGAGAAAAATTAAACCAAGTAATAAAGCACAGTTAAAGCCAAAGATAGAAATGGACGGATGATATTCTAGAATGAGAAGACAGTGAAAGTTATAGAGCATCCATTCAGGAGGAACTTAGGGAAATTCAATGCAGATGTTTAGCAGAAGATGAATAATCCCAGGGAAGAAGTTTATTGGCAAGGTATAGAATAGTGAGATTTTTACTTTGGACAGCATGAGGGAGGTACATAGGCAAATATTAGGTTATCTGTCTGTGGATTATTACAAGACTTGCCAGTAACAATAGGACAGAATCAAACATTGTACTTTTTGTCTATGAGGTTAAGAACGTCACCATTATGGCAAACCTTCCCACTACAAAGAAAACAGATTTAGTACACAATACTGGATTCAAACACGTACCACTCTTAATATTCTCTTGAAATGTGCCTTAACTAAATGCACCACAGAGGAAGTCATCACATTAGCTAGTTATTTCCTAAGAGCAGTTTGCATTTGGTAATATGTATACTCATAAACCTAAAATGCAAGGAAGTTATTGATAATCAGTGAGATCAAATGCTAAAAAACAGCAAAGCCTGGACCTGGACTGCCCATGGCGTTAGCATCATATCATCACTTTGTCATAAATTCATAGATATTTCAAAGCACTTTAGCCATAGAACGATGTCTGCAATCATGAACCCTAGCAGTCCTGAAATATGCCTAACTTTAAATTGTATAATGCATGCCATAAAACAAAAATGCATTGTCTGTGTTAATAACACGAGATGCATTACTGATACAGAAGATGCACTTTTGTACTCGCCCTCAGGCCATGCCCCCTTTCTCAAGGAGGGCCAAGACAGTCAGCATGACAAAATCACTTTGGGCAATTAATTCTGTTGTAAATTTGTGGGCACCCATCCACTCACCCATGTTCCATTTGAAGGATGCAAGTGATTTGCACTGTTTAATGTGCAAGGGAAGTCTGTCTGAGAGGTGGGAGAGGCATTGTGTGATAAACCTGTCTCTCCACCGTGTTTTGTTTGTTTGTTGGTAAAGATTTAAGTCCCTGTTTCTGATGTTAGTGGAAATATTACATCTGTGGAGATACAAGAGAACAAGGCCAACTGGGTGTTCAACAGAATGGCAAGTAGGACACAGGTCTCCCATCAAAAATCTGTAAGATACTAAGCAAAGTGCCTCCAGCCTCTTCTGGTAACTCAGGGTCTTGATCTTTTGGGTTAGGAACCTCTCTTGCATTTCTAGTTGTTTGATATGTATAGTGAGGTACATCATGAAAGGGGCATCATACTGAATAACTGGCATAATATATGCTGCATATAAGGGAATGATGACCTCCGCAGATCTGCATGCTATTTTCTTAGTGATTAATTGGGCTATATAGAAGGATATCCTGACAACTGTTGTCACATGATGATCAAAAGATAAGGCGTTTTCAACCCAAGTTCCAGGTCATTAACTACACTTTCATTTTGTAGTTGTGTATTGGCTATACGGTATGCTAAGGTTAGGAGTTGTCTTTACAATGCAATGACACTGCATTTTTTTGCATTTAATTATTGTCCATTTTTTGTACACCAAGAATTTATTAGGGAATGTTCTTGCTCAAGTGTTCTGGCATCATAGAGAGATTTAACAGTAATGTCCAGTTTGCAATTATCTGCAAATTTAGTAAACTGGAGGTCCTTGCTCCTTGCATGCAGACCAGAAAAGTAAATGACAAAAAGAAAGGGTCCCTACACTAAGTCCTGAAGGACACCACTGGCCACCTTAATACCTTCTGAGGCATCTGTGACTTGTACTGTATGGGTTCTATTTTTTAGCTAGTTTACTATCTATCCTAATATAGATGGACCTATTTTTAAATTGTTTAGCTTTCTTATGATGCCAGCATGGAGTGTGGTGTTTGAATGCTTTGGCCAAGTCTCAATATGCTGTTTGAACTGCATGACTACTGTCAACTGCCTGTGTGACCCTCTCAAAAAGAAGTTAACCAGATTTAAGAAGCAGGCTATTCCTTTGATAAAACCACACCGTTGAAGGTCAAGTCTAACAAGGTTTTTGATGTCATAGTTTATGAGATCAGTTGTAATAGGCTGCATGGGTTGGAGGGCTGGCATAGTGGTTAAGATGTTTACAAGGTATAGGGTTTGATTCTCAAATGGGGTAA
Source organism: Protopterus annectens (assembly GCF_019279795.1). Lineage (NCBI taxonomy): Eukaryota > Metazoa > Chordata > Ceratodontiformes > Protopteridae > Protopterus > Protopterus annectens. The sequence continues at coordinate 1,258,985,649 of NC_056737.1, forward strand.
TTGACTAGGTTTAAAATGGTCCACAAGAGCAGTTAGCCTAAGATTAACTTATGAACCCTATAAACCCATATATTCTTACAAATGAGGCTGGTCAAGCTGATAGGTCTGTAATTCCCATGGTCAGTGGTAGTGCCACTCTTATGCACCAGCCTTCAGGGACAAAACCTGTGCTAAGGTTAGGCTAATCAGTTTAAAGAGTGGGTCAGCGGGGGGGCATACATGGCACTACTTCTTAAACATCCAGGTATATTATCAGGCCCCATGGGGGAAGTACTTGCTGTTTTACTCATTATCGTCAGCACATGTTCCTTAGTGATAAATAGGGGGGGGGGTAAGGAATTCCTGGATTTATGCACTATGGATAGTAGTATCTGGAGTGAAATTAACACTGAAGTTGTTGGCACACATCTTGGCAATGTCAATTGGGTCTGAATGAGAGATTAATTTTGTTTTACCTTTTAATTCTATCTTTTGGTTGGGTAAACCCACTCAACACATTGTCCTTTTTTAGGGGTGACTGTAACAATGTCAGTTTGGTCTGAAATTTATTTTATTTTTATATTTTTGTCTACTTGTGGACAGGTAAGCCCACTGGGTACAATCTGATCGGTGATCCAAAAACATTTTGTATTTAACTGACTTGCCAAGAATCACACTGTAGGGAAAAGAAGGTAGAAGGAATCACACTTTGTACCCTTGACTAACAGGAAGCAACTCATTAACAACTCAGAGCCTTAGTCCTCTGTATTAAGTGGCATGAACACATGTACACACACACACACACACACACACACACACACACACACACACACACACACACACACACACACACACACACACACACACATACACACACGCACGCACACACACACACACACACACGGTATCTTCAGAGCAATGTGTGTAGGGTAAAGCCTTTTAGTATTGATGGATCATCATGATGTTTTATTTTTAAATGTCCCATGATATTTAGCTTTAGTAGGAACTAGTCTTTCTATTCATTTGTCTAAAATAACTAAAGAATTTCCTGGTGTATCTTGCCAATGTGTCTAGGAGGGTCTACTTCAGATGATTGAAGTTTCAGAATTCAGAAATATGTCCTGTGCAGTCTTTTGAAATTTTGAAAGTAAACATTACAACTTTTTAGTCAGACTTCACTTGCGAAGGGGACGCTACAGGAGCAGTGCCTGAAGCAGCCTGTTCTGTGAGGATCAGGTCAAGAATATTCCATCCTCTGGTAGATTTATTTACAATCTGTTCCAGACAGTTTTTTTATGCTAAGTCTTAGAACTTCTGGGCATTCCCTACATTAGAGGTCTAGGTGGTCCAGATTATTGATGTGTAGTTAAAGTCACCCAATATAACGAATTTTCTTTTGATAAGGAGATTATCAAGTATAATAAAGAATCATAGGTGGTCATTAGGGGATATGGTGGTTGGCCTATAGCAGACTATATAATTTATCCTATTTAGGGTGATTTGAAGTTTTGTAAGTGCTGTTTGTGGGTCTCAAGGTAACACGATCCTTGACAAATCTAGATATACTGCTAAAGGTTCTATTGGGCCTGAAGGCATGAAAGGTGCAAAACTCAGGTATGGGAGAGTACTTTCTTTACATTTAAACAAGCTTTGGTAATTACACAAATGTGGATGTTTTCCTAATGCAGGAGAACCTCAAAAATATGCAATGTATTGTTGAAATGTGTGGCACTGAAGAGTGCTCTCTTAATGCTGTCTAATTTTAGGCTTTGTGTGTTTGTTAAACTGGAAAGTCCATTAACTAAGAAAAGGAATTGTGGGGACAATAAAGGTTTTATCCAGTATGTGGAAGCTTTAGAAAGAGAGACTTGGGTTAAGCATAGTAAATCAAATTGGACTATTGATCATCTCATTCCATACTGACACACAGAGGGTACCCCCCAAATGGAATCACAGTAACTGTTTAATCAGTTGATATAACCAACTATCTTGTCTTCGTACCTAGGCATCATTTGAGGGAGAGAAAGAATTCCAAACACAGTGACTTGTCTGCAATTGTCACATGCATGGAAAGTTCTGATATGTCTCTCTGCATGTACCTCAGGGTATTGCATCTTAAGTTGTACACTCATATATGGCCAGCTATTATGTTGTAGTCATATGTGTCAGATGAAAGGTTCCTTAGGGCTCTTCTGACATCTGAGAACCGGGTGCCTGAAAGACAACTCCCTATAACCCTCTTTTTGTCCAGCCTTGTGAGTGGTGACGCTACTTGGATAACTTATAGAGTCACCTATCAGTCAAACATTTCAGTTACCACTGTAGTTTGGAGTGAGATCTTTAGAGGTTTGGCTCAAGGTGACTCCTTGTTGATGGGTTTTAAGTAGGAGATGAAGAGTCTGATTTTAACTGAGAGCTACCTGAGATCCAGAAAAAAATGTCTACCATAGGTAGGTCAATTTATGTAATCACTGAAAAAGGGATTCAAAGACAGCTTTAGCTTCAGTGAGGAAGAGCACAAAATCATCTAATTTGCTTGCCTCTGAATTGCAAGTTTTTACCTCTCGTGTTAAAAGCACGTTGCTGCAGTAGTATCCTCTGACAACCCCAGCATCGTTTTGGCGCAGGCACTACACCTCTCAACTGTCCACAAGTTTACAGAACATCTGTCCTTCATATAAGTTTACATGTTTTAATAAATCAGCGAAGACCAAATTGGTCAATAATGCCATGCATTAGAGTTTCATTTTTATTATTGTTTTCAAAATTCTTGTTAATATGAAAACACTATTTTACTAACTTCTTAACTTAATTAGAGTTGTTGTTGTGTCTTTCGGCTTTTCCCGGTTAGGGGTCGCCACAGCGGGACTCTGGTCCGCTAATGATTAGCAGTTGATTTTTACGTACCGAGTTGCCAGCTCTGCCGCACAACCTTCAACGAAGGTACGCCCATTCATGCATGTCTCCATGCAGAAGATGCTCTAGCTGAGAATCGAACCGGACAGCAAATTACTGTGAGGCGACAATGCTACCACAGAGTAATATTTAAAAATTGGCCCTGATTTTGGCCATCGCCGCATTATTTTTTTGCTTTTCCAGAATATTTAGAAATGATGTTGATAGGTATGATAGGCACCCCTTACACACACACACACACACACACACACACACACACACACACACACACACACACACACACACACACACATTCAATCCACACTCTCAATCCCCTACCTAACCCCCTTCTGCAACCACCCAGACAGATGCACACACACTCACACACAATCCTTCATCTGACTCCTTCATACCCTTGAAGATGTGTATATACACACACACACACACACACACACACACACACACACACACACACACACACCCGTGTGGAACCCCTCCCCCACCCTTAGATCTCAGCTGAACTTACCTACAACTAAGCTTCATTCATTGACTTCAATAGGTGACTGAAGTCTTTTGGCCAAGTTAAATTTCTTTAGTTGAACTTGATAATTTACCCAGATAAGTGTATAAATTTGTAGCCATAGGCATTTCCAGGGGAAATCACATGGCTATTTTTTATCCAGTTTTCGGATTGCCTCATTACTATCTAGCATGTCTGGTGGGACTGCTCTTTGAGGTAATGCTTCCCTCATGGAAAATCACTGTAGTACTTCCAGTCACTGAATCAGAAATGGTTATCAAGAGGAACTAGTAATTTATGGAAAAGCTTACCACTCACTGTAAACCTTTTTGATTTCCAGGGTTAATGTTTTTAGTTTTGGGAGGCTTTTGTAGGAATTTTTACAACCTTAACATGTCAGTTAAGTTTGATTTGAATTTGACTGTGGTGATGGTGTGTGCTGCTCATAGGGCATATTCATTTATGAGAGTGAAGCTTCTAAATTATAAAATGGATTATTTTTATGTCAGGACAGGATGAATAAATTATAAGGTTCATTTTTTTAGCTGAGTTGCACAGAATAATTACAGCAAGATACACAGAATAAGCAAGAAGGGTTGCATGTCAAAAGAGTATATTTGTGGTGAGGTGCACAGGTTACTATGTAACAAGAGATAAGGAGACTAGCTCGTAGTGCATACGTTACAATGTAACAAGAGATAAGGAGACTAGTTCTAAAAGAGAAGGCCTTGGCTAGCACAGTTCTTTGTAAACTAAAGGTGTTTATTGGCTAAAACAACTTTGGAATGTGAGAACTGGTGCAGATAAAACTGCAGATGCAGGTCAAAATACTTGACTGTGTTCAAGCTGGTTGCTAAGTTTGTGAGAGATATGCCGGTGCTCTGAGCTAAAATGCCTTATTTATAAAAGACAAAAAAACACAGGAAAAAAGGTCACTATATCACATTAGCCAACAGCATTGCCCATTTCTTCATCTGAATAACAAATACTAGCCTAGATAAAACTCTGGTCTGTTCTGCCACCAGGGGAAAAACAGTAAAATGAATTTCCAACAAGGTGACTTAAGCAGTTAAGAATCCATGCACCGATAGTGCATATTCAATATTAAGATGTTAGCTATTTTAGACATGGAATAAGGTGGAGCTGCTATTAGGCAGAAATTTTAGTCACTGAGATAATCCAATATAATTCTTTACACATTGGCTGAGATAACAAGTACATAAGACCACTGGAAACAGTTCATTTTCCCAATCACCAAATGAACAAATAAATAAAATGTTGTCATAAGTATAAATATCCATGTGTGAGGAAGCAAAGAGAGCTAGATATGCCAAGAAAAGTTAAAAGAAGTAATATCTAACACGTGAACAGCTGTTAATAAGAATTCAGATGTGAAATCAGCCTTAGTTACAAAGCTATGCGCTTAGTTAAGGCAGCGGCACTCGTAGTCATAGTCTGGGCTTGTCATCAAAGAGGCTACTTAACCTCTGAGATTCTTAGAGATGTTGCTGGTATGAGTAGTTGCCAAGGTCAGACTGAAAATGAAAAAGAGGAGTTCAGTGAACAAACGAGAAATTATACTTCCATAATGATTACGAAGAGAACTCTGTGAAGTAATCATGTTGTACACTGACAGAACATTCTTTACTAATAAAGTCACTCAACTCAGGTTGTTTGGGATGAGAGATGGGTACATAAATTAGAAGCTTAATTTCACTCAATTTGCAGGACAAAACAATTTTAAGGAATAGAATTTGAAACTTTCACTTCTATCAGTACCAGCTGGCTGCAATGCACAGAGGAAGCAACAGTTTAGTAGCAGGGAATGAGGGCAGCACAAATCTGCAGAAAAAAATATATATTGAAGGTAAAGGATATCCACATTCTAGGCAGACTTGCATTGTCTCTGATCTCAACAAGCCTTAGAAAAACAACAACTGAACTGCAGGGCCAACAGCTGCAATGGGGCCATCATGATGGCTATAGAAAGGTTATCCACACCAGATCATGGCTACATGGCTGGACACATCGGCTACTGGAGTACAGTGAATTCATATTAAAATAATGCAGGTAAAATAAAGGTGGTTTAGCTCAAGAGGTGCATAAAACTTATAAAGGATTCAAAAACTGCAATATCAGTGCAAATTAATTCAGTGGTTTTTGGAGGAAGCAAGGCAAACTTTGATATGGTAATGGCCTTCTCTATTCACAATGTTGGAAATATTTTGAAAGTGAACATTAAAGAAAAAGGGGTAGGCATGGGAACATTGGAAACTGTTATCGTCTAAGAGCACTCATCTGATAGATAATTTAGAGGACTAAACTAATGAGCTATTAATGAGTTGCTTCTTGTGCCCAGGGTGCAAGGTTTGATTCCTATCAGCTTTATTTGCCTAGTGTGTGACTCTGACCAGATCACTTAAGCAGGCAGTGCTCTTGGGTTGCCTCTGAAAAGGGAAAGTTTGTCCAGATCCAGTAAACAAATACATAACATTTTATATATATATATATATATATATATATATATATATATATATATATATATATATATCAGCCAACACTTGCCACAGAAGTAAATTTCACTCATACTCTACAATAAAGCTTCCCAGTTAAGCATACCACAAAATCCACGGGGGGAAACTGTCTCTATTTAGGAAATGAGTGATAACCTAAGCAAACTGGATACTGCAGAGCTGGACATGATTGCCTATGTCAGTATATACATATATTATGTCTCTAAATAAGTAATTTAGCTGCAGAAAAACTTCTGAGTCATCACTGAAAACAGAAAGATCTCTCTCTAGTGTGTTTTATCCAGGTATCAAAGACTAAATGTACACTTACTGAGGACTCTATGAACACATAGTAGTAGTGGATGTACCACTTGCAGGAAATGATCACCATTCATTGACATTTCACTTGGGCATAAGTAGGGCTGACACCTCAACTAATTTTAGGTGCCCTGCCTTTTTGAAGGAAGATTTTTTTGGAAAATTAACTTGTTCAGTTTAAAGGATTCATAGTTTGAAGGGAGCTGAAGTCCACTAAATAGGTCATTTATCAGACAGAAGAAAGCACATTTGCTACAAAGCAGAATAAGGTCAGGTGATTTAACTGAAATGTGAAAACATGCCATTAGTTTTGTGCAAAGATCAGAGTTACAGAGATGGACTTAATATCAGATACAGTTACATTTTGTTACTGTTTCTTTAATAAATAAATAGCTAAGAGGCAGACAGCATGGGTAGTGTGACCAGTAGGCTAAGACAGACTGTACTGCAACCAGTCCAGTATATTTAAATCAGTAGATTTTTTTTTAGTTAGTTTGTAAATAAAGTGATAAGAACAGCATTATACTGATATAATTTGAAGTAATCAGAGTAACACAGATTGAACACATTTGGCATAGTCGACTGTGGACTGAAGTTACTTGAGCAATTACGTTCAAACATTAGTCAGACCCCAAAAAGGCTAGATAGGACGAAGGTCTTGCTCCTCCTGACTTCTTATTTTTAGCAGCAGTTTGCTTAGGTTAATTAAAGCAAGCTTGCAAAGGTAGGGAAACAACATTTTAGCTGGAAAAATGATACTGGAAAATATTTAAAAGCAGGAAATGTGTAAGAAAAATTAATTGAAAACAAAAAAAATCAGTTGAATATATTTTTAATATTTTTCATACTTTCAGTATTAAAATATTTTAAGGTTCATTTGAGCAGTCATTCATTATTTATTAGGTATCTCTCACCTCTGTCTCGAAGCACCAGAAAAGATAAATAACATGCTATCATATAAATTAAAAAAATGAACAAAGTATAAAACATTATATACATAATAATGACTAAACCATTAAAAATTCATTTCTTGCTAATCTTTATAAAATGCCTTCTTGAAAAAAAAAACAGGCCTTGAGGAGTTTTCTAAAGACTATGGCATTGGATTTTTTTCAGAGCTAAAAGAGTACAGAAGGAAAAAAATTGTCATTGTTTGTCTTTTCAGCTTTTCCAGGTTAGGGGTCACCACAGCGGAACTCCGGTCCGCTAATGATTGGCAGTAGATTTTTATGGTGCTGAGTTGCCAGCCCGATGGCCAACCTTCAGCAGAGGCATGTCCATTCACGCATGTCTTTCGGAGACCACTCGACCACAGGGAGGACATGCAGACTCCACACAGAAGGCACTCCAGCCGAGAATTGAACAGGAGAACCTCTTGCTGTGAGGCAATAACGCTACCGCTGTACCACCATGGCAAATTGTCATTATTACTGCGGTGGTGGTGCTGCGGTAGCATTGTCGCCTCACAGAAAGACGTTGTCCTGTTCGATTCTCAGCTAAAGCATCTTCTGTGTGGAGACATGCATGAATGGGCGTACCGTCGTTGAAGGTTGTGCATCAGAGCTGGCAACTCAGTACGTAAAAATCTACTGCCAATCATTAGCGTACCGGAGTTCCGCTGTGGCGACCCCTAATTGGGAAAAGCCAAAAGATACAACAACAACATTATATAAAAGGCATGCAAAGATTTCATGTCAGATAGTAGATCTGAATTGTTTGTAAAACTGGTTCCAAGCATACTTCTCAACCTCTTACCACAAGAATTCTGCACAAAGCCCAAAAGAATAGGAGCAGGGGCAAAAGCCCCCAAATAGGGACAGATTATAAATATTAATCATATAAACTTAGAAAGTTGTTAGAATAAAAGGTTTTGCTTAGTATGCATTTTCCGAATGATATGTAGTTTTAAATTCAAATGTCTGTCATTATTGAGTGGCTTCAATTCTCAGTTATTTGCCAGAAAACCACAACTTTTATGAGGATCAAAAATATGAATCAAAATCTGGGCATTCTGTGAAAATCTGGACAGTTAAAAGGTATCCAGGGTCAAAACTGATCCTTTGTTTTACAAGAAGAAGATGAACAGAATAAATAATTTCAGAAATATGGATTGTTCTCAAAATACAAGATACTATTTTGCATGCTGCATTCTTTATCAACTGTAGTCAATCCTGACTAATTATAGTTAACCTCGGCAAAAGGGAATTACAGTGGCCAGGTCAAGAAGAGTTAGTGACTTTGTCACTATGGCAGTGCTACAATTTCAAAATTATTTCTCACCCTTTATTTGCTCATGCCAGTTCATACTGTAGAAGAATGCTTATCTTTCACACTACTAGGACCTACTTCATGTCTGCAACCATCCGGTGCTACCACTGGGTGGATTTAAAAAGTGCCTTATATCCCTTGCCTTGCATCACCAGCCTATCAGTCTTTCTGAGGAGGTTTTGTCTATTATGTTGAAATCAATTTGACTTAATCCAGTTTAGAATATCTGAAAGGCAGGTCTCTAATGCCAGAAAAACCTCAAAGGAGGTTTGATCATATAAGATGCATAGATTAGATTCATAGGTTCATAGGAGGTTACTAGGCTAGTGGTCCTAGAGCCTTTATAAGCTAATCCTGGGTTGCCACAATTGTCGTTGGTTAGATGGACATACTTTACAGGTTAGCACTGACTACTCCTGTCCATGAGGAGCATGGATGCCACCCCATGCATAGTTGGGTATCACCAGCATAACAGTGATTGGTCATTCTTTGCACTGCTTTTTATCCCCCAGAGGAAGTATATAAATGCTGAAAGGGAATGGGGAAAAAATTCTCCCCTCTGCAACACACAGTTACTAGGACAAGAAACCAAGGTATGTACTGCTGTCATATCTCCCAGAAGAAGTACATAAACACTGAAAAGCAATGGGGCAAAATAATCCCTCTGCAACCTGCAGTTAATTGGACAAGAATTCAAAGAATTTATCACTGATGTTAATCTATAGGTTCTTTCCATTAAAAATGAAGAATATCAATATAGGTCAATCTCAGTCAGTACACATCTGGTTCCCATGTTGTTATTCAAGATACTGTAATTTATGGTGTCAGAAACAGCAGAAAGTTCAGCTTTGATGCTCAGTGAACACATTTGTCTTCCTTCTCTCTGTTTTTGTCACACATTAACATTATAAGAGGTATTCCCATGCTATTGTGGTACCTCAAACCAGACAGATTACACATAAGGTACTGTGCTATACCCAGGGTTCTGTGCTGGGATGCCTTCTGTTTGGTATCTATTTTTCTGAAGTAAAAGCCAATACCAAAAGAATCTAGCTGACTAAGTTTACAGATGAATGCAAGCTTGGAGCAGTCATTGAATCCTCAGATAATTTAGCCATCCTGCAGTAAGGTTTGTCCAAAATAAATAATTGGTGCCAAAATCATAGACTGAAACTTAATTATACAAAAAATGCATTATTGCACCCTTTGGGAAGTCATCTACCCCAGAGAACTGCTGTATTGACAATACACCCTTAAGAGTTGACCCAGTTGTTTGGAATTTGGGAACTTATGTGGACAGTGCCCTAACTTTGATCAATATGTGTCCATTGTTGTAAGAAAGTCCTTCTATATTGCACAATTTATAAACAAAGGGATTGTGTCTGTACCTAGAGATGACATTGTCCCCCTTTGTAAAGCCCTCGTTAGGTCAGACATTGAATATAATGCCCCCTTTGGCATGCATCTGTTCAGACACCTGCAACAACTGGAATGTCCACAGACATACCTTACTAAAATGATACAAGGCCTAAACAACATGTTCTACACGGGCAAACTCAAAGCCTGGTTACTACAGGTTCATATATTATTAATAGACTAACTGGCCTTGTAATCCATTTTAAGCCAGGCAATTACCCCATGTAAGAAACAAACCCTGCCCTTTGTGTCTGTAAGGTAAATACTTTAATCATTATGCTAACCTCTCGCCAATTATGCCAACCTCCCACCCTAAGTTTATAACTAATTACTAGGCTAGTTTTCTAAGCCTAGCCAATTTCTTTCCCCAAGGTGAGAATCAAACACGGTACCTTGTTTGCATGTGTCAGACCCCTTAACCATTATAATAAGCCCCAATCAGTATGCCACACCCCAATATTCGATATCCTACAGACCGCTAAGAGGTGACCTGTGTCTGGCATACAAGGCATTATTTGACTCAATATTGATGGATTTACTGCACATCAACAAGTCAAGTGGCATCAGAAATACTTGGTCTAGAGATCTAAATCTCTTCTGCAACATCAGCATAATAGTTTGGAGGGACAGGTATGTCTCACAGAGAATACCACTGCTCTGGAACAGACTCTCCATCCAATAAAATGAAATTCCTCCCTGCTCATATTCAAGCACACCTTGGATCTATGGAAGGGGAAACAGAAAATTTACCACAAGACTGCTCCCTTTACTAATGGACAGAGGTAGCTCCTAAATGCTTTATCTGATGCATAGGTCCCCTCAAATTATCTATGGTATGATCCCAGTTATTTTCATTAGGGGTAATATATAATTGTTTACCATGAGATGGGTAAGAGCAATCTCAAACCAAATGGGATAGGTGAATTCAAACACAGAAAAGGAAACTGTCTATGCTTAAAATGGCCCAAAAGGGCAACTAGCCCAGTACTTACCTATGAACCCATGAAGCTATAAACCTACAAATTGACATGTGACTCTCATAAGGTGTATATACAGCACTTTCAGTAACCTTTCCCTAGAAAAGCTGCTTAGAGTTTTAACATTAGTTGTACAGATTGTCAAAACCTAGACTCACCTTCTTGAGGAGAGGAATTATGGAAAACTATATGAAGACATCCCCCACCCACAAAAAAATAAATAAATAAATAAAATAAAAATAAAAGGTTCCCTCCTCTGTGGAATTATGACAATTTTGAACATAAGAGTTGAGACAAGAGTTGGTGAGACTTGCTGGACAAGGTTCCAAATTACTATAGACTAAGTCCAAACTGGAAAACAGTTTTATTGACTTCTCATTGTTTGGCAGAATTAATTCATCCAATGAAAATATGAACTCATGTTTGAAGGCAACAACTATTGTCCCATTCAAGCAGCACTATAACTGATCATCTAACAAAGGCCAGCTTAACAGGAAAGAAGTGTCATAGTTTGCACTTTGCTGTATAGTAAAGATCTCTTTTACCCTAGACAAGCTCCACTCTATAACTAGTTCACTGTGGGAAGTATCTGAACTGAGAGATTTGCTGATGATGAGATGTACAGCGATAGGAACTCAACCCCCTTAAGTAAATACTGGAGTCACAAAGCTTATATTTCTTTAATATAAGGAGCAGCTTGTTTGCACATTAAACAGCTGACTATCAAATCTTAGCACACTATAACCTAGTCTAGTGCCAAACCCAAGAGACCACCCAAGGATACTTCTATGCAGCCTAGTCCATGACCTAAACTAGCCCAGCCAAATACAGGTATGGACAACATGGATATGCAGTTGGCAAAAGTATCTGTGGCCAGCTTGATAGATATGGGTATGCTGAGATGGGTCTATATTACATTGTCAAACTCATAGGAGTTTGAACGATGTAATATTGAACCATGAAGTTCGAAACCCAAGAATTACGAAAACACAGAACAGCGATTTTTTTCCCAGGGAAAAAAAAATCGCTGTTTTGGTGCAAAAAAAAAAAAACATTTACACTTTAAACTTAAACTAATGTGGGGGGCTTTGCCCCCCACCCACCCCCCAATGTGGGAGACTGTGCCCACCACACCCACACTACTTAAATATACCAACTCCGAGATTGCACCACAGTGGAGAAAATAGCAAAGCCCCGAAAATGGCCCACCGATTTTTTCCCTGGAAAAAAAATCGGTGTGCAACTTCGCTTATTTTCAGATTTAACATTTGGGTTCGATATTACAATGTTCGGACTCCTGTGAGTTCAACATTGTAATATAGACCCTGCTGAGACAATGTAGCAATTGTCTTATGTTCACAGACAACCATTTCATCCTTGAAGAAACGAACGCAGTATGCTAGAGATGCACATACATAATTTCACTGAAGGCAAAAATCTAGCATACAAACAAGATCGTCAAGAACCCGCACAATACAGCAACCACACACACAGACCAACTTATGCTGAGGCACTTAAAAGAAATTTTCCCAAACCTCAAAGACCTCTTAAGCCTATAAATGACATTAATCCTCAGCAATCTTTAAAGTACTCATCAAAAGCAACACCAAACATCAGACATACCTATACCCAGTGTAACCCCAAGAGCAAAGGCCGTAAGGTAAGCAAACACATTACCCAGAAGTCTTGTTATAGAAGACTCTATTGTAAGACACACATGCTCCACTCAACAGACTGAACAAGGAGAGGATAACAGTTATCAGCTTATCTGGAGCCAGGACTGGCCAAGTTATGCATGCACTCTTGTCATTACACCACAGGTATCAGGATGATTTTATCATAGTCCATATGGTCATTAATAGGCTCATAGGTAAGTATTAGACTAGCAGCCTTGCAGGCCATTTTAAGCCAATTTAATTTTCCTTTGTAAGGTGAAACACAAACCCTATACCTTATGACTATGAGGAAAACACCTTAACCATTATACCAATCCCCAACCCCTAATGACATGAGATGTACTTCCCTAGACTAAATGAAGAGAGAGATAATGTTGATCTCTTTGAATATGTGTCTCAGGCAGGTATATGCCTTGCATTGAGTAGCAGTCTACCTTCACCAAGGATGATGCAACGGTATGAACAAAAAGATAATTGACTTGAATAATTGGCTTAGTTTCCAGTTTCTCTTCAGGGGGGATTCAGTATTTGTCAGCATGGGAGGACATGTTTAACAAACCATGTTGCTTTGCAAAGGATGGTCTGCATATGTCTCTGCCAGGCTTCCAAATATTGGAAAAAAATCCTCCCCTTTAGAGCCTTTTTGGGCAATGCCAAATTGACAGTTCTACTGGCACAGCAAATAAAACCCAAAACAATCTAAAAGTGTTATGGCTGCATGCTAGGACCCTGAACAAGAAATTCTATAACCTACAAGCTCTCTTCACTTTGGATATAGGCATCTGTGCTGTTACTGAGACACAGTTTAAATCTGCAGAAAGTACTTCAACAGTGTGCGGCTTCAGCGCCTTCCATACATTTAGACCATCAGCTGCACAGACAGGGACAAAAGGTGGAGGGGTCTCCATCTATATTAGCAACAAGCAAAACTCTACATCAGTTAAATAGGCTGATGCCCTGAAATACATCCATGTGCAACTCACCATAGGCAAATTCCTATACTATATCATAGCAAGCTATAGGTCACCCTGTATGTCCCTAGAATCCCATAGCTTGTACCTAGACCTACTGGAGGCACTCACCATTAAACTAAATACCCTCTTCAAGGGAGACTTTAACTACCACATTTTACACTGGGAAACACACTGCCTCATACTCATAGGGACAATGAATCCTGGACTTTGTTAACACAAATACCCTTGACCAGATAGTGCGTATATCCATCAGAGGTTCCAATATACAGGTACTCACCAATATGGGACAGTGCTACCCTCCTCTCCAGCATCACATCCTCACTGGTAAGGTCAGACCACAAAGCTGTCTCCTTCAAAGTAAAATCATCTTGGTAACCCCATCAAACCCTGTAAAAGTTGGGAACTATTCCAAAGCAGACAACAACCTCTTAGGAGATAGTTTACCAAAATTCAAACCAGCTCTCAACCCCGGGTTCATAGTAAGCTATGAGGAATTGTTCACAGAGACCCTGTATAACCATGTAAATGCCTGTGTAGATGCTATTGTGCTTATTAGAAGTAAGCCCAAAACAAACTCTAAAAGCAAACCACAATGGGAGAATCCTAGCCTTAACAGGATATATAACATAAGGAAAAAGTCCTGAATAAAATCAGGAAGAGCACCTCCCATAATGATAGGAGCTCTCTAATTAAACTAAACAGGATACTAAGAGGACTAATTAAGTCCAACAAGGTCAATTATGAGGTCAAGATGGCCTCATAGGCTAAAGATAATCACAAGGCCTTCTACAGCTATGTCTGAAACCTCAAAGGCAGCATACATCACTGTGCCGAACTGGTGGTCATTGGTGCCACCTTCACTAAGCAGAGTGACATAGAAAATTTGGTAGTTGAGAAATTCAGCTCAATCCCCCCCCCCCCACTTTCCCCCCATGGAGTAACTACTAGCACAACCCCCCCCCCCCTCAACTATTGACAGGGAGAAGGTCCTGGATAACACTCTTTAGGGTGAAAAACACTGCCTCAGGGATGTGTCCTAAATAGCTTGAAACATGAACCTATCAGGACCACTTGAATCGCTTTTCAACTTTAGCCTCAGAACAGGGTTTGTACCTTGAGAATGGAGGGCTGAAATGGTTATCCCACTTTAAAAGGGAAGACAGTCAACTGACCCAGAAATTAAAGACGTATTAGTCTGACTAGTCTAATGTGCAAAGCCATGGAATGAATTATCATGGGAATGATCAACAAAGACATAGGCAGCCTTCAGACATTGGAACCAATCCAGTTTGGCTTTGTCAAATGAAGTTCACGTGTACTAAACCTGGTGGAATTCTTTCAGAAGGTCACCAAGGCAGAAGATGAAGGGGAAAATGGTGTATACCAGCTACTTTGGCATGGCTAAGGTGTTTGATACAATACCTAACTCAGGTACAGTTGAAAAAATCACCAGACTGGCCATAACACTCTACATAACTCAGTGGATTACAAGCTGGCAATCAGACAACCCCCTGTAAGTCAAGATTGGTGAGATCACCTTCCCTAATAGACTGGTGACCAGAGGGACACCTCAGGGCTTTGTGCTCAGATTGCACCTATTTGGCATCTACTGCTTGGAGGTAAAGGCTAATGCCAAGGACATTTGGCTGAACAAGTTCACAGGTAAATGCAAATTAGGAGCTACCATAAATTTCCCCATGACTCAAACATCTTACAAGAGAGTCTAACACTGACAAATGACAGGTTCCAAAGTCATGGAATAAAATTCAATGTCAAGAAATGCATTGTAGTGCCTTTTGGGAAAACTGCCACCCAGGCTTATTACTCTATCAATAAGACACTCTTAAGAGCTGACCCAGTTGTGAGGGATCTGGGAACATATGTAGGCAGTAATCTGGCCTATGGCCAAAGTTGTAAGAAAATCATTCAATGTTGCCTAACTTATAAGTAAGGGCATGGCGTCCAGGTTCAAGGAAGTCATAGTGCCACTTTATTCAGAAATTACCAGTCCCATCATTGAGTATAATGTCCCCTTTGGCATGTACCTGTCCAGACATATGCAACAGTTGGAATGCCCACAAAGGTTCCTTACCAGTTGAATGCAAGGTATAAACACACTGTCCTATATGGAGTCCCTTAAAGATCTATCTCTGTCCATGGTCTCCTATAGGTTACTGAAAGGCGATCTATGCCTGGCATAAAAGGCATATGCGGATCCAACTCTGATGAACCCTTTGCACATCTGCAAAACAAACAGTATCAGAACCACTATATCCTAGAATTTAAATCTTGCTTCTGAAATAAATAAGACATTTTGGTGAGACAGATATGTGTCTCAGAGGATCCCCATGGCCTGGAACAGGTTCCTCATCCATGTGAAGCAGAGTCCATCCCTAACCCAATTTAAGTTTAACCTTGATCAATGGATGGGATTAGTAGTGAACGTTAGCAAGTAATAGTGTTGACATTAGCCCACCAGAGGGGAGAATATCTTAGACAAAGCTTACTGTAATATTAAAGGAGCCTTTAAAGCTTTGAAGCACCCCAGCATAGGCAGCTCTGATCACACTGCCATCCTGCTTCTGCCTACCTATAAGATGGCTTTGATCAGAGAAAAAACGACAACTAAACAGTCAGAGTCTGGCAGGAGGGTTCCATGGATTGCCTTCAAGACTGTTTCAGTACCACCTGATGGGAGGTCTTCAAAGAAGCTGCTATGCACAGCCTCCAGTTAGACATAGACATCTATACTGAATCAGTTCTTGCCCACATAAATAAATGCATGGAGGATGTAACTACCATTACACCGTAAGAGCTAATCAGAAGCTCTGGCTGATCAGGAATGTCTACGAGCTACTGAGGGAAAGAAACACAGCCTTCAAGGCAAATGACAAAGAAAGGTTAAAGGTGGCCAGGTCAAATCTGAAAAAAGCATCAAAGATGCAAAGAGGGAGTATGGAAGGAAAATTCAGATCTGCTTCCAAGACATGAGGGACACGAGAAGCCTATGGCAGGGGATACAGCAGCTCACAGACTATAAGACCATATTACCCCAATGTGATGACAGCCTGGAATTCCTAAATGAACTGAACTCCTTCTTTGGCAGATTTGAGGAGAAGAACACCACTGTACCTTCTAAAACAAACACCGACAAAGAGGAGACAGTGCTCACCTTAAACTCAGAGGAGGTAAGACTTCAGCTAAAGAAGGTGAATCCTAGGAAGGCTGCTGGACCAGACAACATACCTGGCAAGGTGTTGAAGGGCTGTGCTGATCAGTTATGTCTGGTACTGACAGACATCTTCAACTCATCCCTTGCTATGGAGAAAGTTCCCTCGTGTTTTAAGGAAACAAATATTGTCCCACTTCCAAAGAAACCCAACCCTACCTGCCTCAATGACTTCAGACCGGTAGCCTTAACCTCAAACGTCATGAAGTGCTTTGAGAGGATTGTGAAGAAACATCTATCTGTGAGTCTGCCTAAATCCTTCGATCCACTCCAGTTTGCATACCAGGCAAATAGATGACTGCAGATGCTATATCTGTCACACTACACCTTGCATTAAAACACCTAGAAGGGAGAAACAACTACGTGAGGATGCTGTACATCGACTTCATGTCTGCATTCAACACTGTGATACCAATGGAACTGGTAGATAAACTTGTGAAACTCGGGATAAACAAGAACCTATGAAAATGGATTCTTGACTTTCTGGTTGGTAGACTCCAGTGGACATGCACTGGAAACAGCACCTCTCAATGCACAGTCCTGAATACTGGTGTCCCCCAAGTCTGTGCGCTTAGCCCCTTGCTCTTCACCATCCTCACCCATGACTGCACTGCAAAACACAAGTCAAACCATATTATAAAATTTGTTGATGATACCACAGTCGTGTGTCTCATTAACGGCGGGAATGAACATAACTACAGGGATGAAGTGAACACTTTGATTGCCTGGTGTGACAGGAGCAATCTGGACCTGAATGTTAATAAGACCAAAGAAATGGTTATGGCCATCAGGAGAAAGGCAACAGTTCAACCACTCACTATCAAAGGGGAGATAGTAGAGAAAGTCAAAACAACCAAGTTCCTGGGGCTTCACATCTCTGTTCACATCTCCTGGGCTGCTAACACCAACCATACAGTCAAGAAAGGTCAACAGAGGCTTCACCTCCTGAAAAAGCTCAAAAAGGCCAGGCTCCCACTGTCTGCTCTTACCACTTTTTACAGGGGAGCTATCGAGAGCATCCTCACTATCAGCTTCATAGCATGGTTCGGCAACTGCACAGCTGCTGAGAAGAAGAAACTACAGAGGGTGGTGAGGGTGGCTGAGAAAATCTTAGGCACAAACTTCCCTTCTATACATACAAAATACTATCTGATTCGACCCATCCAGCCCACAACTGGTTCTCACAACATGCGTCTGGAAGGAGGTACCACAGCTTCCGCTGTAGGACAACCAGATTCAGGAACAGTTTATATCCTACAGCTGTGAGACTTATTAATACAGACACCAACCATAATACCTGATACACTGAAGCCTCTTTTTTTTTTCATTTAATCCTGCTGCTCTGAGCAATTACTGCCAGAATTACTATTATGCAACATGATGGCTATATTGAGTCGCGTCGAAGGTTAACAAGTCCAATATGGTAACTAAACAGCTGCTATTCACTAAGTCTCTATTTATTCTATATCTTAACAGTGTAGGGGTTTGGTGGTGGGTATTTATTTATTATTTATCACTGGATAATGGGTACTGAATGTGTTTATGTAATGTGAACTACCTCTTGCATGTCGTAAGTGTTATTTTCTTTCTTATGTTATTCTTTGATACTGTTGTATCTACGTTATTTGCCCTGCATTTCTCTCGTGAGGTGACATTTGTAATTTCGTTTAGGCTGCACTTGTGTGGTCCCAAATGACAAGAAAGTTTCTTTGACTCTTGACTTTGATTAATTTGGCTATGTCTTCGCATCAGTTAATTTCTATAAATCCAAACAGGTGAACTATTTTGTGGCTGAGTGTCTTCATTGAGTTTTCAATGTAAAAATGGGGTTTATGAAGTTTAGGCAGGAACATGAATTGGATGGAGGAACTTGATTGCTATTATTGGTTGATGCCTAAATGGTGTTTACTGTTAGAGCTGGCAGAAACTTGGGAAGGTGGAAAAGGGGAAAGTAGAATGAAGACTCCATTTTGGTGTATTTAGTCACTGTGTCATAATTAATGCGAATGAAGACTCCATTTTGGTGTATTTAGTCACTGTGTCATAATTAATGCTAATGCATTATTTCTGTACTATGATAACTATCATTATCTTTGGGACAATACATTATATAATTTACACAGTAGATTAACACAATTGAAACTTCAGAGTGTGTGTGAGGACTTACACATTTTTTTAATGAATCCGCTACTTCATGGAGTGATGCTATAACTTTTATGTGATACAGTTGTAAAATGCATGTATGTGACCAATGATTCTTTTGTTGCACTGTGGAATGTTTATTAATGCATGTAGGTAAATGGAGACATGTCATTCCACATGCTTGGTGTTGCAGTTTGCTTGGTAAAATATTATGTTGCCAAGAGACTGTCCATGTATACTTAAAGGCATTTCTGCTTCTACGCATATAAGAACAAGCAAGATAGTGTGATTTACTATCAACAGAGAGGTAAACAAAACTATGAAAATGAAAGAAACTTCATGGGAGAGTTGAGACATACAACATAAAGAATGCCAGGAATGTTTTCATTTAACACCAAAATGGAAGCCATAATCCTTAGAAAAATAATTCACAAATGAAAGTAGTTTATAACTAGCTACAGCTATCAAAAAGTCTGATCTGTTTATCATCAGTTCACTCCCAGTGGCTCCAGCCTGTCCTGTCTACTGTTTCCATACTGGAGATGTCTGTCTATATATGGTTTCCTTCTCAGTATATAACTCACAAGGAACACTTTTCATTGATCACAAACATACTTCTCAACCTCTTAGATCCAAAGATCTGGACAAAACCATAAATAATGGGGGGAATCAAAGGCCCCAAAATAGGGACACATTTTAAATACTGCTCTTGGAAACTTAGAAAGTTGATAGAATGACAGGTTTTGCATTAGCATGAATTTTCTGAAGGGTATGAAGTCTGAAACTCAAATGTCCATCATTATTTCTGTCTTCAACCCTTAATGATTTGCCAATGATTAGCCAGAAAATCACAACTTTATGAGGAAAAAGACCAAAACTATGAGGCAAAAATCTGGACATTCTGCGAAAATCTGTACAGTTGAGAATTATGCTGAAGATCATCTATTTTACCCACAAACTGAAAAGAAGCAGTTTGAGCCCCTCACCCTGGTAATAAATTGCAGTCACTGAAACAAAAAGTACTTCAGGCTCAAATTTATTCAGTCAAGCATCCATTCATTTGTTCATTGAGTCCTTATCCTATTCAGAGTTACAAGGGAACACAGGCTTGTCCAAGTTGTGAACAGAATGGTTGTTCATCACAGAACCTACATACACACACATGCACCATTTATACAGACCTAGGGACAACTATACATTCTTACCAGTTCAACATCCACCTTAGTACCCAGGAAAAAATGCAGGAACTCACAAACAAGGATGACATGTGCACTTCAACAAAAGGCACCTCAGCCACAACATGAAACGATAGAAAGCTCAACTAACTATTAACTACACTTAGACTCTAAAACATCTTGATGCAATTCTAATACCTGACAAACAAAACTAGTACATTTTTATTTATTTATTTTTATTTATCCAGGCTATCATGCTTATGTCTAAAATTCACTTTAGAAGTTGATGATATTCAAGACAATTAGAGCTATAATGCTACTGAATGGGTTTCTGTGATTAAAATCACTATGAAAGCATTTTTTGAAATTCCTAATGTAAAAGCAAATAACAGTTTCTTAATCCTGTCCTGTTATAAACACAAAAGTGTTTGCAGTGCAATTCATAAAGAGTGCTGTTGTGGTCTGAGCACCTCTGATGTATGGATATCCTGGCTGAGTAAGTCTAGGCACCAGGCACCCATGATGTATGTACACATTGATTCTCACTTAGCCAGATGTAGTGGATCATATTAGGAAATGGATTCAGAGGTTTACAAGAGTGAACCCATTTCCCACATCCACCCATGCACAAGAGCTTCTCTTCCGTGCACCCTGTTTACTCATGAGATTCCTCTCATCTACCCATACATAGGAAGTTCCCCTCCCTGCACCCTATTTATTCTTGAGATTGCCCACATCCACCCATACATGGGAGCTTCTCTCCCTGCACCCTATTTACGTGTGAGATTCCCCACATCGATCCATGCAAGGCTCCTTCACTCCCTGCACCCTATTTACTCGTGAAATTCCCCATATCCACCCATGCATGGGAACATCTCTCCCTGCACTTATTTACTAGTGAGATTACCCACATCCATCCATGCATGGGAACCTCTTTTACAGGTTGAAAGGTTCATAGGTAAGTACTAGGCTAGATGCCCTTAAGGGTGATTTTAAGCCCAGACAATTTTCTTTTTGTGATTGAATTAACCTGTCCCATTTGGTGTTGTATTGTCCTTACCCATCCCATAGTCAATAATTATATATTACCCCAGTGATAATGACTGTGATCATAGCATTGATAATTTGAGGGGACCCATGTATGGTAAAAAACATTTAGGAGCTGCCTCTGTCCATTAGTAGTACAGAGGGCAGCCCTGGGGTAAATTGTCTGTTTCCCATCCATAGATCTAAGTTGCACTTGAATATGGACAAGGATATACTTTGTTTTATGTGGATGGGGAGTCTATTCAGAACAGAGGTATCCTTTGTGAGATATAACTGTCCCTCCAAACTGTTCTGTTGATAATAATGCAGACGAGGTTTAGATCCCTAGACTGAGCATTTTTAATAACATTTGACTTGCTGGTGTAAAGTAATTCCATCAGTATTGAGTCAGAGGATGCCTTGTATGCCAGACACAGGTCACATCTTAGCAGTCTGTAGGATACCAAATATAGTGACTGGGCTTTGAGTCAGTCCATGTAGGACATATTCTTTAGGCCTCGTACCCCTTTAGTAAGGTACCTCTGTGAGCATTCCAGTTGTTGCATGTTTATGGAAAGATACATACCAAAGGGAGCATTATCCACAATTACTGGCCTAATGAGGACCGAGTAACGGGTGACATTGACATCCGTAGATCTAGACACAATCCCTTTGTTTATAAGCTGTGCAATATAGAAGGAATTTCTTACAGCAATGGACACATGCTGGTAGAAAATTAGGTCACTGTCCACACAGGTTCCCAAATCCCAAACAACTGGGTCAACACTTAGGGGCATATTGACAATATGGTAGTTCCCTGGTGTATATGACTTCCCAAGGGATATAATAATGCATTTTTTGGCATTTAGTTTCAGTCCATGATTTTGGTACCAGTTATTTATTTGGGACAAACCTTTCTGCAGGATGGCTAAGTCTTTCGGGCATTCAATGACTGCTCCAAGTTTGCAGTTATCTGCAAACTTAGTCAGCCACAGCCCTTTGATATTTGCTTTTACTTCAGAGAATTAGATGTCAAACAGGAAAGGTCCCAGCATAGAATCCTGGGAGACTCCACTGGTGACAGGTCTCTTTGTGGAGGTAACTTACTCTATTTTGATTTCCTGTGTCCTATCTGTGAGCCAGTTGGCAATTCATCGGATAATATAGGGGTTTATTTTGAGTTTATTTAGCTTCTCTACTATGTCTAAAGCATGGGATTGTGTCAAAAGCTTTGGTCAGGATGAGGTATGAAGTGTGTACCATTTTCCCTTCAGCCATTGTTTTGGTGGCCTTTTCAAAAAAGGACAACAAGCTGAGTAAGTATGACCTGCCCTTGACAAACCTAAACTGAGAGAGGTCCAGTGTTTGAAGTTCCCTATGTCATTATTGAATAGTTCCATGGTAAGTCTTTCCATGGCTTTGCATATGAGGCTGGACAGACTTATAGGTTTGTAATTGCCTGGGTCTGTGGAAGGTCCTCCCCTATGCAGGGGGATGACTGCAGCTGTCCTCCATTTGCTTGGTATAAAACTTTTATTGAGGCTGAGGTTGAACTGTTTTGTTAGAAGAGTAGCTAAATCATACTTTCTGCTATTTAAGATGCATCTGGGGATATTGTCAGGACCCATTGATGCAGCATTGTTATCTTTTTCTAGTAGTTTTAGAGCTATACCCTATTTACTAGTGAGATCCCCACATGCACTCATGCATGGTAGCTTCTCCTCCTGCACCCCATTTACTAATATAGTAGGCTCTGATGTTTCTGCATCTCAGGGAAAATAGAATTTCCCATGTAGCAACCTGCATTCAATGGGATTCCCCTTGCATTTTCTAGTCCTAATACTGTGAATCCTGAAACTCAAAGGAATTAAGTGCAATCAGGGCAAAAATATACCAAGTCTGAAATTGCTTTATCTTGGATTATTGCCCCCCTTTTCTGAGGTACAATGATCTTGGAGTTAGTATAGTTGCACAGATGTAGAGGATTCAGCCCTCCCTAACATTGTGGAGTAAAAGAGGGAAGTTGTTTTAATGTGTAACAACAAGTTTTGCCCTTTCCTCATTTACCTTCAGGATTGCACATTCTTTTTTCAAAATTTCAGAGCTCTCAATATTTAGTATTGAACTTCCGTTAGGGCACGCATTAAATGGATTGCATTTTTTTTTAATTCAAAGACCCTGAAAAAAGAGTTTGTCACAAAGATGGACTACAATGTCCTTTGTCCTGAGTTGCTTTGATTCTTGTAATATTGTATACAGTTGGCATGGCTGGTGTAATATTTATGTTTGTCATGTTTGTTGTAGTGCTTACAGTGTTTTCAAAGCAGCTTCTGCATATCTACACTGTATTGCTATATGTGGCAGTTGGGACTATATGGTAGACTATCATAGCTGCATACGGTAAGCAACAGTTAAGACAATCAGAGTGATTGACCCTTACAAATAAAACTAGACTCAAATCTCACATCATCACAGCCTGTATAAAACTTAACTGCTAAATGAAGAGGAATCAGATGAAGGTGAATTTGTCATGCCCTTGTAATTATAAAATTATTTCCTTCATGTCAGAAATACCATTTTCAGCTGTGTTTACTGCGTTCAGGAATTTAACTCTGAAGCATCTGCAGAGACATTAGGAATGATAATATATGAGCTGTGAAGAAAAGGATACACAGCTACATGATAGGAAGGGTTGGCAGTGGCTTCCACTCACACAGCAGTGTGTTTGCTTTATGTCTATGTTTTCTTTATATTATTTATGCATCCGGTGGCCATTTTTCAGTACCTACAGCTGGGCTTAATGAAACATGGTTTAATGACCTAGGCATTATAAACAACCACTTATTTATATAAATTACATATAACCTTGTTAAACACAGTACTATGATCCAGAAAAAAGGCAGCTGCTTTAAGAAATAACAATGTTATGTTATTAACCATTTTCAGTGGAATCATCTTCAGTCGCAGACAGATGTGTTGCTCTTCATATTTGAGAAGCTAACCAATTTTTCTAAAGTTTAAGTTTGTAGTAGTAGTGACACCATACCCACAAATCTTTAAGAGTGTCTCTTGAGGTTATACTTAGTTAAGCGCATTCATGCTCTTTTCGCACTCTGCACCCAGATACATTTCTCTTCACCTAATTTTTGTGAGCTGTGGCCTGTTTCTCTTCTTGGGATTAGTGCTAACATTTTGCTTCTGGTGAGAGAAGAAGCAAAGCTCGCTATGTTAAATGGGTTTAACATAGGCGGGACAGCTTTAAAAAAAAACTTGCTCCTGCTTTTACTTGAACTTGTTGCTCAAAGCCATGTTAAACTTCAAATAGACATAGAGAGTAAAAAAAAGTAAAAAAGCAACGGAGAAAGCAAGTTTATTTGTGATTAGTCTTCGCTATAAATGAGTTTAATTCAAAAAAACAGCGAGTTGCATCGTTTATGCTTTTTTCCTCGCTGCTGTTGCTCTTTGATTTAATGTACGCGAATAAAAAAGCACATAACTCTCGCGGGATGTTCTTTTCTTAAATAATGTCATGTATAAATAGCAATAACTTCTGGGTGGGTGTGAGTAAATTATTGCCGGTTGGCTTTGTTTGGGGGTTCTGGGGGACCAAAACACCGGGACATGCCAACCGTGCTTGGATTAACATTAACCCAGGCAGTCAGATATTGCTAGGCTGAGACCAGTACTAGTAGTAGGAGTATTGTATCTCAACAGAGTGAAGTTGTGCTGAGACCAGTATTAGTAGTAGCCAGGCAGTAGCCATTCATGTGACTCCCCTCTTTTCATCATTCTTGACAAGCTAATTCTTTATTTTCAGTAAGTACTGCTTGATTTCTTTTTAATTTCAAAATATCGGCCTAAATACTTAATCCTTAAATTTTCAGGGTCTTCGTATTAGTTTCCCCTCAAGTGTTTGGCAGTGCTCTGTACAGAGTCAAACACCATGAGTGACATTTTTCCTGTAAAAGGAATATATAAGGAAACAGCTCCAGTACTTAGTAATAATGACCAACCCTCCTGGCATGTCTAAAGGTCGATTCCCTGTGCTTTCTCCTATTAACCTGGTAAACCTGGGCATTCTGAGGCAGTGTAGCAACTGCCTCATGTACACAGACAACCCTCTCTTCTTACCTCCCAACACTCAGACTTGTGAGCGATGCACTTATATATCCAAATTAGAAGCCATGCACTCTCAAGCCAAGACCGGAATAGCTGGTCAAGAAGAGAAGGTCAACAACTGCACCACACCACATGCAACACATAGCCCTTCAGAACACCCAGCATCACAGCTCTCACATAAAAACACAAACCACACACCCACCTTCGTGGAGGCTCTCAATAGAAAGTTACCTAAACAGCAGAGACCTCCAAGGCAGAAATGCACTCAACCACCACAACACAGCACAAACCACAAGACACATAGCTCACCTACACTGTGTGCCCCTCAGCCTAAGCCCCTAAGGCAAAACAGCTTGCTCAATACACTAATCATAGGTGACTCAATAGTGAGGCACACTGATCTCCCACTCACTAGGTTGAATAAGGAGAAGGTAGCAGTCAGCTGTCTATCAGGTGCCAGAATCCGACACATAGCACAAGCAGTCAGGTCACTCCACAACAAGTACAAGTATGACTCTGTCACTGTCCATGTCGATGTGAATGACCTGAGACACACCTCCCTGGACTACATGAAAAGAGACATGGAGGAATTGTTGGATTATGTGGCCCAGGCAGGTATGACTCTAGCCCCGAGCTGCATCCTACCATTGACCAGAATGATACCGCAGTACAAGTAGAAAATGATTGACTTCACCAATTGGCTAAGATTCTGGTGTCATTCCAAGGGAATCCAGTATCTGTCTGCTTGAGATGACATGATTGACAGACCTCAATGCTTTGCCAGAGATTGCCTGCATCTGTCACCCCTGGGTTTCCAGATACTGGCTAAGGCTCTTGCCACCTCTATAGTGCCTTTTTTTAGGCAGTGTTCCAAAGACCAAATTACCACCATAACAGCTATAAATAAATGCAATTTGAGGGTCATGTGGCTCAATGCTAGAAGTCTAAATCTCAAGAAGCACTTGCTCGAAGCACTTCTCAAAATGGAGAACATTGACATTTGTGCTGTAATGGAGACCTGGTTTAAAGCAGCAGAAAGCATCCCTGCACTACCAGGCTATAACTCATTCCACATGTTTTGGCCCCAAGATATGGACCAAAGATCCAAAGGTGGTGGTGTCTCCATATTCATAAAGGATATACACACCTCCAGACTAGTAGCCCAGCATAACGCACCTGACATACTTCACATACAACTAACATTGGGTAAAATGGTGATTCAGGTCGTAGCCTGCTATAGGTCCCAAACCATATCCCAAGACTCTCACTCCACATTCCTAAACACCCTGGAAACTATTAGGGTCCAACCCAACACTGTCATACTAGGTGACTTCAACTACCCCTCCATCAACTGGGAAAACTACTCATGCACCAATACACTGGCCCAACGCTTCCTGGAATTCATCAATTCCAATGCCCTGGACCAGCTCATTCTTACCCCCACTAGAGGAAGCAACATCCTTGACCTGGTTATTACTAACATGGGCAACCATTGCTCTACACCAGTAGCAATTTTTCCCTGGTTAGATCTGACCACCAACTAATCTCCATGGAAATCCACATCTCACCCACACCCCCTGCAATGGTAACCACCATGAAAAACTTTTCCAAAGCTGACTTTGGGCTCCTAAAAACAGAGGTGGCTAACTTCACAGCAACCATGTGAATGGAAAATAGATGCATGACTGCCGAATCATACACCAATGCACTGTACGAACACGTACATAAATGTATGGAACTAGCCATACTCAACAGAACCAAGATGCTCTCCTCCAAAAAAAGGCAGCCAATGTGGTGGGCCCCTGCCATTAATAAGCTCTACAGCAAAAGGAAGAAACTGTTGCAGAAAAAGATGAAGTCCCAAGACTGAAGAAACTCCCTTATTAGCCTCAAGAAAAAGATGAGATCCCTCATCAAAACCTCTAAGCCAGCTATGAAGGCAGAATTGTGGCAGACACTAAAAAGAACCACAAAGCCTTCTATAGTTATATCAAGAATCTCTACGGCAATACCCAGGTTTGCTCTGAGTTTCTGCACAATAGTACCTCCTATACTGAGCCAACAGATATTGCCGACATACTGGGCGACAGATTCAGTGCCAAATTTACCCTTCTCTCCCCCCAAAGGACCAATCACAAAACTGGAGGAGTGCCAGGCACTCAGCATTACTGCAGCACAGGTTAAAACTGCATTGTCCAGGCCCAAGAATACAGCTTCCATGGACTCCAACAATATTCCTGAATGTATTCTGCATGAACTACAAAGTGAACTGGCACCACATCTGTGTGCCATGTTCAATCACAGCCTCACCTTAGGCTTTGTCCCTACTGAATGGCACACTACTACAGTCATCCCTCTCCATAAAGAGAGAGCGACTACAGACCCTGGGAATTATCCCCTAATTAGCCTTATGAGTCTGATATGAAAGGCTATGGAGTGCATCATCTTGGACCTAATTATCAAGGATATAGGCACTCTCCAAACTCTAGATCCCACGCAATTTGGTTTTGTGAAAGGTAGATCATGCCTGCTTAACCTGGTTGACTTCTTTCAGTTAGTCAGTAGATCATGCCTGCTCAACCAGGTTGACTTCTTTCAGTTAGTCACCAGAGTTGTGGATGAGGGCAAGGCAGTTCATACAGCCTACTTCAATCTGGCCAAGGCCTTTGATACCATTCTCCACTCAGGAATTATTGATAAACGCACCGAACTAGGCATCAACCTCTATATCACTAGGTGGGTTGCAAATTGGCTCACAGATAGAACCCACAGTGTGAAAGTAGCGGACTCCAAGTCAGACTGCAGACCAGTGATGAGTGGAGTCCCACAGGGATCAGTCCTGAGTCCTCTCCTGTTTGGCATGTACTTCTCAGAAGTCCAGGCCAACACTAAGGGACTCTGGCTGACTAAGTTCGCCAATGACTGCAAGCTGGGAGCCATTATTAATTCCCCAAGTGATGTAGACATCCTACAGAAAGGCCTCACTGAGACCAATGACTGGTGTCGAAACCATGGCCTTAAGCTTAATGCCGAAAAATGCGTCGTCAACTTGTCATCCCCTTTGGGAAAATGGAGGATGGCACAGTGGTGCAGCGGTAGCATTGTTGCAAAACAGCAAGAGGTTTTCCAGTTCGATTCTCAGCTGGAGTGCCTTCTGTGCAGAGTCTGCATATCCTCCTGCATTTGTGTGGGTTTTCTCTGGGTACTCTGGTTTCATCCCATGTTACAAAGACATATGTCTAGAACGTTTCTCCATGGGCTTCGATTGAAAATTGGCTTTGTTCCAAGTCGGTCTTTCCCAGTAAATATAATATAAAAAATAAAATAAATTAAAAAAAAACCCTCAGTTCCCACTAATTACCATATCAATGGGAGCCCACTGAACACTGAAAGCGTTATAAGAGATCTGGGGACACAGGTTGACAGTAACCTCTCCTTCGACTACCACATTGCCACTGTGGTCAGAAAGTCCTTCTGTGTGGTATACCTCATTACCAAGGGTTTTTAATCCAAGAAGAAAGAGGTCATCATCTCTCTCTGCTCTTCCCTCATTAGGCCAATCATCGAGTATAATGTCCCATTTGGCATGTACCTCACTAGACACATGCAAAAGCTGGAAAGGCCACAAATGTACCTCATGAAGAGGATTTTAGACCTTAAACACATGTCCTACATGGACAGACTTAAAATTTAACTCCAGCTATTGTCTGTCTCATATCATCTATCAAGAGGCGATGTCTGCTTGACTTACAAAGCCATATCTGTCCTGGCTCTGTTAGAAATGCTACATCTAAAAATCCCAATCCCTCCATACCACACACTCGAGAGACCTCAACCTCATTACAACAATCAACAGAACATGCTGGACGGACAGGTTCATAAACATTCCCAAATAATAACCCACCCAACCCCCTGTCCTCAGCACCCAACAACCCTAATAACTGTCCCCTTAATTTCCAGCTCAAACCTGTTTCCACCACCTTTATAAAAAAACTTTTATCCAAACTCAAGCCTTGCTCTAATGCCCCTGACAACATACCCTCCTCCTTCCTCAAATGCGCTGCTGAAGGTATTGCTCTCCCAATTAGTATCCTGATCAACAGATCCATCATTGAGTCATACGTACTCAAACTCTGGTGTTCAGCCTACATTCTACCTCTTCACAAAGGAGGTAAAAACATCACTATTTCTAACTTCCGCCCCATTGCCCTACTCTCTCCGATATCTAAAATACTTGAAAAATGTGTCCACCTCCAACTCTTGCCCTACCTAACTCAGAATCACCTTCTAACACACACCCAGCATGGCTTCTGTCCTGGCCACAGCACCATAACAGCCTTACTATCCTTCCTAGAAACTGTCAATCAAGCCCGAGATTCTGGACTTATTGTATCCACTATACTGCTAGATCTATCTAAATCCTTCAACACCATCTCCCATGCACACCTTCTCTCTCATCTCGCCAATCTTAATCTCTCCCCTAATACTCTTTCCTGGTTCTCCAGTTAAATATCTGACAGATATCAAGCTGTCAGATGGAAGAACTGCAACTCTTCCTTTCTGCCTACACCTACTGGTGTTCCTCAGGGGTCCATCCTCGGACCCATGCTTTTCAACATCTTTGTAAATAACCTTCACACTGTCATCCCTGACACTACAGTCATCCAATACACTGATGACTCTACCTTAGTCTGTGCTGCCTACAACATTTCTGAACTACTAACTAAGACTCAAACAGCTTTCTCCACTACAGAGAACTGGATGCACCAAAACCACCTCTCCCTCAACTCCAATAAATCTAAAATACTAATTTTCCTGCCCACCAGGGTTTCCTCCTTTGACAAAAACATCTTCAATGTCCTAAGCCAAACTAACACTGCTATTTTATTTTATTTTATTTTACATTTGTTGACCAGACTAGTCCAGCTGGATATATGTCCATTTTCAGTGGTGGCCCGGGGAGAAAAGCTCCACAAATTACAACAACATAAAAGGTCAAGACAAAGACAATAACAGTATAATTTGGTACATAAGTTTAACAATTATAGTACAAGCCTAAGATTATATATTTTATATTTCATCATTATAGACGAACACCTTAAATTCGACCTCCACATACAACAAAACATAAAGAAAACCCACCAAAAGCTAGGGATGCTATATAGGAATAACCAATTTCTCTCCAACTCCTCTAGGCATTCCCTAGCAATTACTTACCTCCTTCCTTCTCTTCTATATGGATCCCACCTTCTAACCAATCTGTCTGCTTCCAATACCTCTAAACTTGAAGCTTGCTACAATAAGATCTCCAAATTTGCCACTAAATCCAAAATCTCAACTCACCACAGCCTTAGCCCAAAATCTCTGAACTGGTTAGAATTCCCTAACAACCTAGACTATCTAGAACTAACCACCGCTCACAAATTAATATTCTCCCCAGATAAATGCCCAGCCTTAACGAACATCCTTCCCCTATACATCCCAAACAGATCCCTGAGATCTGAAAACCAAAACCTAATTTCCATTCACAAACCCAAACGTCCCGCTGGCCAGCTCCTACTCTCCTTCTCTCTAGGTAAAAAATGGAATTCTCTTCCTCCTTCTCTTAGGACTATACATAACACTGAATCCTTCAAAACCCAACTTTTCCTACACCTTTCACATGGAAATGCTCCTGCTTTCACCCTACATAAACACTAACAAGTCTCCCCACTAGCTCTTGACAATCCTCTTCCACTTTACTCATAGGTTCATAGTTAATAGTTCATAGTTTAGTACTAGGCTAACTGCCCCTGTGAGCCATTTTAAGCTTAGCCAGTTATCCCTTGTGAGACTCAAACCCTGCACCTTGTGTTTGTAAGGCAACCACCTTAGCCATTAAGCCACCCTCCCAACCCCCTCCTAATCAGGACTCAAAAGTTTTTTTTTTCTTTCTATTTCTCCAAAAGCAGAACTAGCAGACTTTAATTAACTCCAAGTTTGTAAATATGTAAATATTGTAAACGTCTGAAGAACCACAAAAAAAAAGTGCCTGTTTTATACTATGCTATGATGTATTTTGCAATTTCCTAAATGTATGAATCTCACTCTTGTATTTTACCTCTACATTATGTAACCTTTATTGTATTTTGTAACCTTTCATAGTATTGTATTGCTATTGGAGCTTTTCTCCCCGGGCCTCCACTGAAAATGGGCACTTCTCAGCCCAGTGGACTTCCCCGGTAATCAAACTGAAAATAAATAAATAAATAAATAAATAAATAAATAAATAACCCAGAGACTGCCCATGCTCTGGAACAGACTTTCCATACATGTCAAGCAGAGCACCTCACTGGCCCTCTTCAAGAGAAATCTTGATGAGTTGATGGAAAATAGAAATTTCTCCTCGGGGATCACTCCAGTGGCTCTACTTGATAGAGGCAGTGGGAACTAACATCGGTAGGCCCGATGCCAGGGCACTTCTATGGGCTAGGCTTGCCAAGGCTCCAGGGCCATTAGCCTAGTACACAACTATGAACCTATTACTATGTCAGCCCTCAAAAATAACTGTAAGCCTTAACTGGGAGGCATGTTGAGCTCCACAAATTTAGCAAAATCTTCCAGACACCATTCAGAAATTAAATGATGCTTTCCATTAAACAAATTTTTTTGTGATGGTTCATGTAGTCTATTGTGCCATGGTTGAGTGCTGTTCATTTCATGTTGCTGAGGTGATTTTTAACAGACTGTGATGTTCCAGTTAATCCTTCTTCAACAAAATCAGTGTTTCTCAAAAATGGACTTGAACATTGCAAATGTTTTAGCAGTTGTTGTGTTGTATCTTCTCAAATGTTTTTTCCCATAATTCCGTTGCTGATTTTTTGGAGGTTGTGAAGCAACATGACAACATTATGAATACATTTTGATTATTAAAAACAGATCTTCATAATTAAATTACATATTTTTTAAAGTTCACACAAGTGTAAGTTTGCATACATATAATCATTCTCTAGTTAGAAGATTATTGGTGAATATGAACTTATTTTAGGAATCTGTATTTAGGACATACGGACACAATGAGCACACACATATACAGTAAGTACTGTCTTACTCCTCGACAGTCCTAGAAGTGGGTCCTAAACAGTGGGAGAAAATGCCAAAGAGGTTATAGATTAAAGAACAAGTTAGAGACAGATAAGTTAACATAAAGAATTTCTCAAAACAGGAGCAGTTTATGACAGCTTTACCAAAGAAAGTTCTGCTCCTAGACTTCAAATCCTGGTTTAAGAACATCTCTAAACAAATGTAGTAATGGAAAAGGTTACAAAAGAGCTCAGAACTATTTGTAACAGTAACAGATAGTAAATGTACTTAGTAGTTCCTCCATTAGAATATTGATTTATCATGTTATACAGAGGTGTGTTTGGCTTTTTGTTGACACAATAATGCAGGCAGTCATGTACATGGTGATAAGGTGGTGTCTTGTTACAGGAGCGGCCTTAGGTCAACTGGTGCCCTAGGTAAAAGGGCTCCAAGGCGCCCCCCACCACACCACCCAGTGCCCCCGTCCTGGTCTACCTACACCAAATAAATACTGGAAAAGCACCCCTATTAGAGCGGCACCCTAGGCGGCTGCCTAATTGGCCTATGCCTAAGGCCGGCTATGTCTTTTTACAAGGTTTCTGCTACTGGCAGAGATTCCACACTTGTTGAGAGTTCATGGTGCGCATTTGTACTCCTCCAGAAGCTGATCATATTCTATTCTTTCTGGTCCCATTTCATACTATATACTATATGAGTGGCAAAATAGTGACATTATAAGTCCAGCACTAAAAACTTGTAACATAAAAAATGGAAACCTTTAAAAGGACTAGAAGAAGGTGACCTCCCATCATAAGAAATGATGAAGACAGATTGTTTAAATTAGAGCATAAACATATATATATGTGTGTGTGTGTGTGTGTGTGTGTGTGTGTGTGTGTGTGTGTGTGTGTGTGTGTGTGTGTGTGTGTGTGTGTGTGTCCATGGGTGCTTGTGTGTGTGTGTCTGTCTGTCTCTTTGTGTTATGTATGTGAATGTATTTATTTATATTGTCTGGCATTTAGCACAAGGGATTAAGGTTATGAGTTCTCAATGGGCTGCTTCCTATAGTCCAGGGTTTTAGTTTCTCACCCTCTGTTTACCTACAGTGTGATTCTGAGTAAATCACTTAACCAGGCAGTTCTTCCTGTCCAAGCCAGAAAAAAGGACGCTTTTGTTAATTTAATGGGCTTATATATACATTTGTGTTTGTCAGTGCTAAAATGAAAACCACAATACATTGAAAATATGTTATTGCAATACTATGCATGCAAACAAAATACTCCATAAAAAAAACACTAATTTTGTGCCCTCCTCATCCCTGCTAATTATATACAATAACAATAATACAATACACACACACACACACACACACACACACACACACACACACACACACGTTTATGTTCTAATTACCAGCCTCAAACAGATTCCCTACGCCGACCGTCTCAAAAAACTCCAGCTTTACTTCGTCGCATATCGCCTACTCAGAGGCGATCTCTGCCTAATATACAAAGCTATTTAAAACCCAGAACTGTTGGACATGCTCCACTTAAAGATATCCCAATCCCTCCGTGCTACATGCTCTAGGGACCTAAACCTTGTCACTACAATAAACAAAACATGCTGGAGGGATAGATTCCTTTCCCAGAGACTTCCCATACTCTGGAACAAACTACCTACCTATATCAAACAGAGTTCCTCATTAGCACTCTTCAAGAAAAATCTTGATGACTGGATGGAAAATAGGAAATTAACCCCAGGGTTCACCTCTGTGGCTCTGCTCGACAGGGGCACAGGAAAATAGGCTAGGCTTGTATAGACCCTAGGGCCAATAGCCTAATACCTACCTATGAACCTATGAACCATGCATGACATAGCTCAGTATATCTCTATAAATATTCCCGTAATGACATTCTATGTTGCACGCTGCATGCTGGTTGCCATACATGCAGTTGTACTGTAAAATGGTTCATTACTTAATTATTTAATTATTTCATTTAGCAGTAGTTGTAACTTGGTGGAAATTGTGCGTGTGTGTGTGTGTGTGTGTGTGTGTGTGTGTGTGTGTGTGTGTGTGTGTGTGTTTGTGTGTGTGTGTGTAAGAGAGAGAGAGAGAGAGAGAGAGACTTAACATATTTCAAAACAACCATATTTCATATTCCTGTGGCATTTCTTTGCCTTTTAAGCTACTGAATAAAACTATTTATGTTTTTGTCATTTAGGTGGCATATATTTAGTATATTACTTTTGCTGGCTATTTATGCCACATATATTTTGTGTGTTATTTTTACTGGCTTTCTCTCCAGAGATGTTGTACCACTTTACATTTCAGATAAGTGTAATTCTCATCCCGTACCATGAGTCAGCTTCTGTAGTTTTGCTGTTTACAGAACATACCCACTCTCTAGTCATGGCTAATTATCTTAAAGAGCAATAGATAGAAGGCCATGGTCTCTGAAACATTCCTGATGTCCATACAGTAAATATTAAATGTTTATTTGTTTTCATCCAAGTCAAGGCTGCTTATCTGTTTATAATTAACATGCTAACAGAAATAATTCAATATTCAGCATAGTATGTAAATAGATTGGTGATGTAGTTTGCTTTAGTCAAAGTTCAGGACATTGTTTATTTGCTATATTCTATTTACTATACATTAAAATGTTATATTATATTAAGATATGTGCTATGATTTAGATAGTTAATTAGCCTAACCACACTTTTTTGATTATTTTCTTTTTTTGGCAACCAAAACAGTTAAATAATGTTCCATGATACTTATAACTAAGTGAATATGCAGTTGTGTGGGGACTTCGTTACAACTCAGTAAAACATAATATTCGTCTTGGCATTTAATTCAGCATTGCATAAACTCCTTCAGAGTTTTGTCAAGGAAGAGTGATGAACTGTTAATCACCTTTGATTTTTGCTTGCTGCATGAATAGTGATGTTTTAGACCTTCTACCCAAATAGAATAGAATTCCATTATTATCTTTGTGACTGTTTGCAGAATAAATGAAGTATCTCTTGGAGGCATACAGCAGATTCTATTGATTATGTAACCAAAGTAATTTAAGGTCATCCACATACCTGGTATTCCAAACATTGAAGGGTATAAAAGGGTCCATGATACAGTCATAAAAATAGAAACGAGGACATCTTACAGACCCTGGCATAGTACAACTGCATGAGTAATTGCAATCATTTATTAATAATATTATGCCATAAGTTTCCAACAATGTAGATGAGAATCTATTTCATGCTATCCACAAATTTTTAGTTACTTTGATTCATAGATGAAATTCAAGCAATTGTTTAGACAAATAGAAACGTGATAATTTCATTGGCATTTTGAGCCCACTATGATCTTAAACTCTTCAAGTAAATGTATTTGATTAATGAGATGTACTTTGTTTTTAGGAAGAGTGGGTTTTGGCCCTGAAATTGTAGTTCATTGGCCGTTTGGGCAGTTTTTACATCTCTTTCTACTTTCTGGTTAAAAGCCCGTTTTGCGTTTCGTCCCTGTCTTTCCTATAACTAGTGTAGTCCAGGTACAGATTTGTTGTATCCAGGACTGTTGGTAAGCTTCTGAGCCCCCCCCCCAAGCCCTTCTGTGTTGGAGAGAAGCCTTCTAGCTTATTAGTGGGAGTGGTAAGCACTAAGGTAACCTATCTACCACAGGAGGAGTGGTTTCTGGCCCAGAAATTATAGTTTATTGGCCGTTTGGGAAGCTTTTCCATCTCTTTCAACCTTCTGATTTAAAAGTCTCTGTTTGCGCTTGTTTCCTGCCTTTCCTGTTACTAGTCTAGTCCAGGTACAGATTTGCTGTATCCAGGACTCTTTGTAAGCTTCTGAGCCCCTCAAGCCTTTCCGTGTTGGAGGGAAGCCTTCTAGCTTATCAGTGGAAGTGGTAAGCATCAGGTAGCCTATCTACCACAAGAGGAGTGGTCCATGGCCCAGAAATTGTAGCTATTGGCTGTTTGAGCAGTTTTTTCCATCTCTTTCAACTTTCTGGTTTGAAAGCCGCACTTGTGCCTGTTTCCCACCTTTCCTATAACTAGCCTTGTCCAGTTACAGAGTTGCTGTATCCAGGATTGTTAGTAAGCTTCTGAGCCCCCCAAGCCTTTCTGTGTTGTAGGGAAGCCTTCTAGCTTATCAGTGGGAGTGGTAAGCACTAGGTAGCCTATCCTCCAAGGGAAGAGTGAGTTTTGGCCCAGAAATTGTAGTTTATTTGGCCGTTTGGGCAGTTTTCCATCTCTTTCAACTTGCTGGCTTAAAAGCCTACGTTTGTACTTGTTCCCCGCCTTTCCTGTAACTAGTCTAGTCCATGTACAGATTTGCTGTATCCAGGACTCTTTGTAAGCTTCTGAGCCTCTCAAGCCTTTCTGTGTTGGAGGGAAGTCTTCTAGCTTATCAGTGGGAGTGGTAAGCATTAGGTAGCCTATCTACCACAAGAGGAGTGGTTCCTGGCCCAGAAATTGTAGCTATTGGCTGTTTGGGCAGTTTTTTTTTCCATCTCTTTCAACGTTCTGGTTTAAAAGCCGCACTTGCACTTGTTTCCCACCTTTCCTGTAACTAGCCTAGTCCAGATACAGAGTTGCTGTATCCAGGACTGTTGGTAAGCTTCTGAGCCCCGCAAACCTTTCTGTGTTGGAAGAAAGCCTTCTAGCTTATCAGTGGGAGTGGTAAGCACTAGGTAGCCTGTTTACCACGAGAGGAGAGGTTCTTGGCCCAGAAATTGTAGTTTATTGACCATTTGGACAGTTTGTCCGTCTCTTTCAACTTTCTGGTTTAAAAGGCCACACCTGTGCTTGTTTCCCATCTTTCCTGTAACTAACCTACTGGGTAGCACTAGAAAGCCTTAAACTGAAACAAGCCTTCTAACTTAGAAGAGAGACTTTGGAGTGATTAAGTATCAGTTTTCTGTACTTTCTTGCTGTACTTAACTGTTTTCTGCCTAAACGCAGATTTTCCAGCATTTATTATGATTTAAAAGCTTGTTTTTTTCACATATTGTACTTATTTGACTGCCTACACTTTTAAAAAGTTGTTTTTTGTTTACATAATTTGTTTAACTGTTGTAGGCTACACACTAAAGTGCGATAGCCTTTTCTGATCGTTTGTAGTCGTTTAAAGCCGTTTTAAGTGTATTTTTTACTGTTTTTGCCTTATCTTTTCAAAAAAACCAAAAAACCAAAAAGATTCCTTGTTTCCTGCCTTTCTAAGCTAGTATAGTCCAGTTTTCAGGCTAGTGTTGAATTCAGTGATACTAGTTTCTTAGTTGCCCATAACTTACTTGGATAGAAGGAAGTTTCTCTGTTCACCTGTGAGAGAGGGGAGCTTTGAGCAACCTATTTGTCCCTGGAGGAGTGGGTCCAGCCCAGAAGTTAGTAGTTTATTGGCCATTTTGAGCTAATTTCTATCTCTTTCATTTCCCTATTATAAAAACTGTGTTTGCACAGTTTTGCGCACCGGACAGTGCCGGTTAGCTACGGTTAAATTATTCCCGGCTCCACTAAGTCTCCTCTTCAGTTTTTCCCTTGAAACTAGTCTAACTCTCAACCTAAGCACTCAAAAAGCATCTTACAGCCCAGCACTTGCTCAGACCTAATAGCAAGCACTAATATACCCTGACACTGATTGCCCAGCAGGGCAAGGCTCTTTATTCACCCCTCACCAACCAAGCGACTAAGCAGCTCACCCTACTATTCAGGCATGACCAAAGGGCAACTTCAGGTGCACTCTCCAGTCCAGCTATTGAATCTGGGTATCCTGAGGCAATGTTACAACTGCCTCATGTACACAGACAACCCTCTCCTCCTACCACAAAACACTAACATATGCGAGAGATGCAATTATATAGCCAAACTGGAAGCTAAGCTGTCTCCACCCAAGAGTGGAACAGACAGTCAAGAGGAGAAGGTTAACACTTGCACCACACCTCCAGCCGCACACAGACCTACTAAAACAGCACTGGCAAAAAAATCCACATAAATACACAAAATCATACTCGAAGGCTCTAAATAAAAACCTGCAAAAGCATCAGAGACCTCCAAAGCAGACACCCAAACAACCTGCACTTCCCGTCACAAACCAGACAACACATAAGACACAAAATCAGTGTGCCGCACAATCACAATCCTTAAGGCAAAATAACATACCTAACACATTAGTAATAGGTGACTCTATAGTTAGGCACACTGACGTCCCACTCAGTAGGCTGGAAAAGCAAAAGGTTACTGTTAGCTGCCTGTCGGGAGCCAGCATCTGCCACATAACACAAGCATTCAGGTCACTCCAGAACAAGTACAAATATGACTCTGTTATTGTTCATGTTGGTGTGAATGACCTGAGACGTACCTTCCTGGACTACATGAAAAGAGACATGGAAGAGCTCTCTGATCATGTAGCCCAGGCTGGTATGACCCTGACCCTGAGTAGCATCCTGCCCTCACCAAGAATGATACCTCAGTATAAAGAAAAAAATGATCAATTTCAACAATTGCCTAAGCTTCTGGTGTCATTCAAAGGGGATCCAGTGTCTGTCAGCCTGGGATGACATGCTCGACAAGCCGCGTTGCTTCTCAAGAGACGGCTTGTACCTGTCACCCCTAGGCTTTCAAATACTGGCCAAGGCACTTGCTGCCCCCATAGTGCCTTTTTTAGGCAAGGCTCAAAAGTCAAACCCACCTCTGTAAACAGCACAATTAAAAAAATACTGAGGGTTATACTACTCAACGCCAGGAGTTTAAATCTCAAAATGCACGCACTCAAAGCACTCCTCAGTATGGAGAATGTCGACATCTGTGCAATAACTGAAACCTGGTTCAAGGCTCCAGAGAGCACCCCAGCACTACTGGTCTACAACTAATACCACATGTTTCGTCCACAGAACATGGACCAAAGCACAAAAGGAGGGGGTGTATCCATATTCATCAAGGATACCTACACCTCCAGGTTAGTGGCGCAGCATGATACCTCTGAGATCATCCATGTGCAACTAACATCGGGCAAATCTGGAATGCAAATTGTGGCCTGCTACAGATCACCCTCCATGACCCAGGATAACCACTCCACCTTTCTGGAGACACTGGAAAACGTGAAGGTCCTACCGAATACCCAGATATTGGGTGATTTCAATTACCCTACCATTCACTGGGAAAACTACTCGAGTACAAATTCTGAGGCCCAGCGCTTCCTGGAATTCATCAACTCAAATGCCCTGGATCAGCTGATAAACTCCCCTACCAGAGGTGAAAACATATTGGACCTGGTCATCACCAACATGGGCGACAGGTGTTCCACACCGGAGGTCAACCCATCACTGGTTAGATCAGACCATAAACTAATCACTCTGGATGTCCACACCCCACCACCACCCCCAACTAAGG
Organism: Protopterus annectens; assembly: GCF_019279795.1. NCBI lineage: Eukaryota > Metazoa > Chordata > Ceratodontiformes > Protopteridae > Protopterus > Protopterus annectens. Next base: position 1,259,025,329 of record NC_056737.1, read on the forward strand.
AAACCACAGTAAAAAAACTTTTCTAAAGCAAACTTCACCTTACTTAAGACAGAGGTAGTAAGTTTCACAGACCCCATGCTAAAGGATAACGCTGCCCAAGATGCAGAGACCTTTACAAACGCACTCTATGAGCACTTACAAGGATGCATGGATCGTGCCATCCCTAGCAAAACCAAGACTCACTCCTCTAAGAGAAGGAAACCAGTTTGGTGGATCCCTGCAATAAACAGGCTATACAATAGAAGGAGGAAACTAGTTCAGAAAAAAAGCAAATCTCAAGAAGGAAAGACATCCCTGATCAATATCAGTAAGAAACTAAGGTCCCTCATGAAATCATCCAAGGCTAACTTCGAAAGAAAAATAGCCAAGGATTCAAAAGATAACCACAAAGCCTTCTTTAGCTATGTTAAGAATCTAAGTGGCAACTCGCAGATATGCACTGAACTAGTGCAAAATATCACAAAATATACTGAACCTACTGATATTGTCAACATCCTGGCAGATAGATTCAATGCAAACTTCACCCCTCTCTCACCTCCAAAAGGGCCCACAACAATACCAGAAAAGTATAGTGTCCCAAAAATCACAGAAGCATAGGTGAAAACAGTCCTTTCAAAAGCCAAAAACACAGCGTCAATGGGACCAGATGGTGTCCCAGGCTGCATCTTACACGAACTACAGAACAAACTAACCCCCTACCTAAACACGCTGTTCAACCTCAGCCTCTCCACAGGCTATGTGCCCATAGAATGGTGCACAGCAACGGTTATTCCTCTCCACAAAGGAGGGGCCACAACTGACCCTGGTAACTATCGCCCCATAAGCCTGACTAGCCTGGTCTGCAAGGCTATGGAGCGCATCATCATGTAACTCATTAACAAAGACATTGGGAACTTCCAAACACTTGACCCGACCCACTTCGGCTTTGTTAAGGGCAGATCATGCCTACTAAACCTGTTTGACTTCTTCAAGGCAGTCACCAAGGCCATAGATGAGGGAAAGGTGGTTCACACAGCCTATCTTGACCTCGCCAAGGCTTTCGACACCATTCCCCACTCGGGTATTACAGAAAAACTCACCAGCCTGAACATAAACCCCTACATCATGAGATGGGTTGCCAACTGGCTTACAGATAGAACTCACACAGTAAGAATAGTGGGCTCCAGGTCTGACTCTAAACCAGTCACAAGTGGTGTCCCACAAGGCTCAGTCCTGGGAGCCCTATTGTTCAGCATATACTTCTCAGAAGTACAGGCAAACACAGGAGGACTATGGCTAACCAAGTTCACCGATGACTGCAAACTGGGAGCCATAATTGACTCTCTGGCTGACACGGACTTCCTCCAAAAGACCTTACTGAGACGGACACCTGGTGTCAAAGTCATGGCCTCAAGCTAAATGCCAAAAAATGCATAGTCATCCTGTTTGGGTAAAACAAAACACTTAAGAATTACCACATAGGGGGCAGCCCCCTTAATACAGAAGAGGTAATAAGAGATCTGGGGACCCAGGTAGATAGTAATCTCTTATTTGACAATCATATTGCCAAAGTAGTTAGGAAATCCTTCTATGTGGCCCATCTAATTACTAAAGGGTTCACATCTAGAAATAAAGAGGTTATAGTGCCCCTCTACTCATCACTCATTAGACACATCATAGAGTACAATGCCCCATTTGGGATGTACCTCACAAGACACTTCCAACAGCTGGAAAGACCACAAAAGTACCGTACCAAGAGGATTACTGGCCTCAAACATATGTCCAATGCAGCCCGACTGAAATAACTCTGGCTGTACTCAGTGGCATATTGCTTACTCAGAGGTGATCTCTGCCTGACTTACAAAGCCATGTCCAACTCAGAATTGATGGACATGCTCCACCTAAAGAAATCCAAGTCACTACGAGCCATGCACTCTAGTGAGCTAAACCTTGCCACAACAATAAATAGAACATGCTGGAGGGATAGATTCCTGTCACAAAGACTCCTCATGCTTTGGAACAAAATTCCAAACTACATCAGGCAGAGCCCCTCACTAACACTCTTCAAGAGAAACCTTGACGAGTGGATGGGTAACAGAAAATACACCCCTGGGATCACTTCATTGGCTCTGCTTGACAGAGGATCAGTTAATTAATCAATGGGGTGGCGAAAGCCGACACACACTGGCTAGGCTTATAAATTCCCTCGGGCAGATAGCCTAGTACCTACCTATGGACCTATGAACCTATGAAAGTATGCTGCTGAATGTCAAATGCAACTCATTTAATTGATGATGTTGTAATTTTATATGGTAAATTGTTGTAGAATGTTAACCTTTGAAACAGTCCTAATTGTTTTACCATAATTGAAAACTATTCACTTACTGGCACAGTCAGTTATGTTGGTTTGTGATATATATATATATATATATATATATATATATATATATATATATATATATAGAATGGTGAGCTGTAGAAATGGTGTACTTCTTCAGTTTTTCACCATAGTAACAGGAGTGTCACTGAAGCCTGCAGTGGGTCTCAAATTGAAAGATTAACAAGCCAGAGTTTTAAAAGTACTCTATAATACCTAATCCAGTTGTGAGGACAGGAATGAGATTATAAATATTTTATTCACTGCCTTTATCTAACTTCACAATTAAGTCTAAGACAAGTAGAACAGCATATCTGGTTATTCAGCATACCTTCTGCAGGACTGTTTAGCTTCCATTACAGTTGCAATCCTTATACGTTATTGTCTGTAAAGTGATGGATCCTTCTACTGTCTGAGTTAAACAATGATGCTTTTTCTTCTGTTATAACCTAAGTAGATGATTTGTTGTTATATACAGAATCTATATCCCAGTTTTAATTTCTTTTGTATTTCTTTTTGGATTCTAACTGTTACACATCAGCTCCCAGGTCCTTTTCTCATCCATTGAGTCTGCTGGACCTACTTTAGATCTGCCCCTCATTTTTGCAAGGGGGTATCAACAGAATGCCTGTGCAGTTGTCTCCTCAGTCCTCACCTGGGAAAACAAACCACACAAATATGTCACAAGTACTCATGCTTCGCTCCTCTTCTCTCCCCCACAATAGCCATTCTAAGCATCCCTGCCTTATCATCAATCACCTGACTCATAATTCGAACTTGGATCACATGGGAAATAGACCTCTATCTCTCTACACCGTCAGTGCATGCTCAGGTTTATCTTTTAATACTTTCTATGGAGCAAATATTAAATAATTTTGGTCAGCATAGATATGAAGAAATTTACAGGTTATTGATTTAATGAAAGAGTTGGAGAGATTCTGCTTAATATGGAAGCATTTTCTCTGGTGGAATTACATATGGGACAATACAAGACATCTATCAGAAAATGAAAGATGGATTAATCCATGATATAAAGATTACTTTCTATTTGATCAAAAATATGTTTATTAAAAGAGTATGTCATTAAAATGGATCATATTTAGCAGAAGTGTTTTTAGTATCACAGAGTTTAGAATCTCAATAGAAATATTTTTCAGGTATCTGGGGAAATATATAAAACATTGTTAAGAGACATTTTCTTCAGGAAACAACTTATAATGGGTTAAACATGATTCACTGTGTTCTTTTTTACTTTATATGCATGTACAAACACACACACACACACACACACACACACACACACACACACACACACACACACACACACACACATTTTTTTTCACAATCTTTATGTGTGTGTCTTCAGATTGCTTTATGGAGCAGTATTTGTATGATTTTATGGGAATTTGCTGAAGATGTGAGAAATGGCAAAATATGTTTAAAAGGAGTATGTAAATGAAGATTCCAGAAAATATGGGAATTTTTTGCCTATGAAATTTGCCCTTGCATTTAACACAGATGCCTAGAGCAAATTTATTTATTTTATTTTATTTTATTTATTTATTGCATTTGTTTACCAGGAAAGTCCACTGGGCCTAAAATAGCCCATTTTTAGAGGATGCCCAGGGAGAAAGCTCCAACAAGAACACATGTACAGAAAAAATATAAACATTAATTGGTGCAGAAGTAGAAATAGTGTTACAGATAGTAAATACAGTAACAACTACAGAATATATACTTAAAAGCAGGAATCTAGTTTGTTTGATTACACTAATAGGGTCTATATTATATCACTGAATGCTTAAAAAAAACGAACGATGAATAATCGACCCTATGTAAGTGAAAGTTTACAATCTGGAAAGCTCAGAACAGCGATTTTTTTCCCTTGGAAAAAGATCGCTGTTCCAAAAAAAAAAAAAAAAAAAATTGAAATAATACATAAACAGGGGGGCTTCGCCCCCCCTCCACCATCCCCAATGTGGGGGACTGTACCCCCCCACTTAAATATACCAACTCCGAGATCGCACTACAGTGCCGAAAACTGCAAAGTAATGGAAGCGGTCAAGCGAATTCTTTCCCTGGGAAAGAATTTGCTTAAAATCCACTTTGCTATTTTGCCTTTTCGTTGTTTTAAGTTCAACCAAGACGCATTCGATAGAATGCGTCTTCAGTCATCTAATAGGAACCCCAGTAATATATACAGAAAATATACATTAAAGCAGAATTCAATTAATTCAATCAGACAGGTATAAACAGAGATATATTAATCAGTATTATTGTACCAGTATCAACAAGTGAAGATAAAAATAAAAAATAAATATGGAGAAAGTATCAGTCACTGGTAGCAAAAGACACAGGAGTTTAGTAATCATATAAGGAGAGCGAAGAGGTTAGGTTATAGAGTAGGAACATAGCCAGGAAGAGTTGAGATGATTTTTTAGTATTTGTTTGAATGTAGTGGTGCTGCCTGTATTTCTTATAGAAAGTGGAAGTGAGTTCCATAGTTTGGCAATGGTGAAGGAATAGAGGAGTTTTTTTTTTTTTTGAAGGAATAGAGAAAATGTGATTATCAATAACATTTCAATATTATTTTGAATCAGATTGCCAGGATCTAGACTCTTTGTTACTGAAAGACATGCAAAGTAGGATGAAATAAAAGAGGAATGTTTATTTCATACAGATTTTATATAATGAAAAAATGAATCCAACCACCCGGTGTGGGAATAGAACCCACAGCCTCCTGATGTTTCACAATTAAATGTGAATGTGTTACCTGTTGAATCACTGACATTGACTAAGGCAGTCTTTCAAGATTAACATCTCTGCATGAGCAGACAGTCGGTAATTCACTAATTGCCAACAGTTAATCGTGTAAATGTTATAAAACCCGAACATACAACTTCTCATAGATTTCATTCTCCATACCTTCTGGTATGACTACCTGGGTATTTCAATGACAATAACCCTGAAAGAAATCCTACATCAGAAGTCATTGAAAAGGCACACCTATTTATAAAGGTTATTCAATGCTTGTAGTCTATGAATCTGAAGGCATTATCCAGACTTCAGAACTTATATAAGTTCACTCATATTGAACACAAATGACTTTCTGAAGGAGATTCTATGCAGATAATAATGTGTGGAAGGATTGTTGCTCTTTCTGAAGTGTTCTACACATAATTTGCCAAACATCAGGTCATTCATTCAGATTATGTCAGTTTTAGACATATATTCATTAAATCCTATATATAATGTTTTGAGGATGTGATTTGCATCTGCAAGCTGCTCACTTTGCTTCTGCAGTTAGGTTTTGAGAGGCCTATAAATATAGTGGCAACTGTGCTGCAGAAACAGAAGTATAGCTGTACTGCTTATTATCCATTTATTTTAGCAGGATGGCACCTCCATACCATCATAAGTTGCTGAATTCATACTTCAAGAAAGGTTGCTCCTTTCTCTAGAATGACACATAAGCCTCTGTAGCGATGCTCATCTCTGTGGTTCTGCAGTATACCTTAACATCCTCTCCTTCTTCATCATTTAAAGTTCTATGGCTAAAAGAAATTTTCATTTTTGAGAGGATCTTCCTTATTTTGAAAACTTTTAAAAATTTATATTGAGTGATTACTTGAAACTTTAACTTCAGAATATAAGAAAACTATTTACTTACAGTATTTGTTTTGGTTAAATCCAGTTCTAGAGGGGCTCCATTAAGACACTGTCCAACTAGCATTACATTTGGATATTGTTTTATTTATTTGTTGATCTAGTTATTTATTTATATTTGCTTATGGGACAGTGCTCTGATCACAGCTGACCAATATCAGGCACAGGCCAGGTGAAAAATGTAGAAGGTTGCACGCCATTATGAGTATTAATATGGGAATAAGCAAAACAAGACAGTTAGTGAAAAAGTCAATATATACATTGTGTATGTTAACATATGAATAGTAAAAGTAACAGATACATATTTAATTTAAGTGTTATGCACACAGGTAAGAGAAGATTTGGTAAAGTGCTATTGATGTGATATATGTAACTGAATTTATTGATTATAGTTTGGGCAATTTTCAAGCAGTCAATGGGCATGCTTTCTGGTTGTGAAAGGAAGCTGGAGAATGGGGAACAACCTATAGAAACACATGAAGTACATACAAATGTTTTTCTTTCTTTCTTTCTTTCTTGAAAGTTCCTTGATCTATTTACCACTATAGAATATTTGCACATAAATAACTAGAACAACTTAAACCATTTCTACATTGACTATAATTACCACAATGATTCCTGTCCTGATTTTCGTAATGGAGTTTTTGTTATGCTGCTTCACAAATCAACTCTCTAGACTGCCTGTAGTAGCACAAGTCAACCCCAACAGTGACCATGAACTTACCTGGATTCTTACTAAATTCCAACCAATGGTTACCATCATCTTTAGGTTGCAGTTGCCTATATACCTTCCTCTTCCTCTCTGGTAAAAGTCACAACTCTGCTGAATAACATCCTAACCAGCATCCCTCCAGACAAACACATAATTATCCTTGGGACTTCAAATTAAATTTCTTGGGTCAATATCAAAACTCTGAAACTTCAAAAGAGAGAACACTCTTACCTCGACACCAAATAACCGAAACCACACAATGTCGAATGTACAAAACAGCAATTTTTTCCCAGGGAAAAAAAAATTCTGCTCCAAAAAACTCCCCAAAATCAAACAAACAAAAAAACAAATCTACAGACAAAATAAAGTGGGGGAATTCACCCCCACAGCTCCCAATATGGGGGGCTGTGTCCCCCACACCCCTCCTACTTAAATATATCAACTCCGAGATCACACCACAGTGGAGGAAACAGCAAAGTTCCAACAATGGCCCAGCGATTTTTTTTTCCCCTGGGATTTTAATTTCTCTAAGGTGCTCAGTAATGCGATCCCTTAGCCTTCTTTTGGTCTTGCCTATGTAGAAACCAGGGCATGATAAGCATGTAGCTAAATAAACCACCATAGTGGTGTTGCAGTTGCACCTGCCCGGGCATCCTATAGTACATTCAAAACTTCCTATAAAGTCATTCGTACCATCATTTATACGCTATTCCCAATCAAGGAATGTCACAGCTAGACAACACGTTTTTAAACAAATCAATTGCTCTCAAACAAGTTCCCAAAGGCTTACGAGTCTGGAAACAGCCTTTGAGAACTGAGGAGGGGTCGTCTGTTTTTCGAGAACTTGTGGCTTTATTTGACAAGACAGGCTTTGAAATGATGGACATCATTATCAGAAACAACAACAGTAAGTTAGCTCTTTTGCAAAATGAGAGTTCAGTTTTAAATCAAAGTATTATTTCAGATTTACTTTTTGAGCAATACAAATCTAAGTATGACAGTGTTCTTAAAGACATTAATAACTTTGTAAAAGAGAACAGTTTGAGAAAGCAATATAAGCTTGACAGAGACAGGGCTGACTATTCAAATAATCAAGCATATATAGGGAGAAAACAATCCCAGGTAATGTGTATGAGAATAGCCCTCAAAATAATGAAAATATTTAGAACAACAGTTCTGACAGTGAAAGGGGGCTTGACAATACCAGGGGGAATAATGATTATTCTTTTCAGAAGGGTCAACAACTAATGAATTCTGAGAGACTGAAAAATCAAGGGAAACAGACCCCCTGGAGCAGGCAGAACTACAATGTTCAGAGCAACAGGAACAGCAATTATTTCAACAGGGGACAACAGCAGGGGTGGAGGAGAGATTTTCATTGATTGAGTTATTTAACACAACTGCTATGTCTGACCAAGAGTCATTGAATGTAGTTGAAAATGATTGTTCTGATGTTGCAATGGAATTTAATATTTTGGAAAGTGATGGTTTTTATATTTACAGTTATAGTGTTGTCATTGTTAGTGAAGGACATTACTTGTTTAAAAAAGGGAAATTTTTTGTACCTAACTATAAGACTGGCATTGCAAATGTTTTGATTAACTTAAAACTGTATACTAGAAAATTGAATCTCGGTTTATATTTCAAAAACACTAATGTAGGCTTGGACAAGAACTTGGTGGCCAAACGTAAGAGCACATTCACCCCCCCCCCCAGTCACCCACTTATATCGTCCTTTGAGAAATTATGTGAACAACAATTTAGAAAAATAGTCAAAGAGACCAAATATAACACTAACGATCTCACAAGAGATGAAGCCATTATTCTGAATGAATTGACAGGAAACAATATGTATCGTGTATTGAAACCAGACCGGGGGGGGGGTAGTCATTATGTCTCACATAGATTACAATTCCAAACTGTTTGAAATAGTGAATGACACCACAACTTATAGCAGGACTTCAAGAAATGCTGTTAATAGAGCTTATGCCAGGATTGATGTTTTTTTTATTTGATGCTCTATTTCAAAATGAAGTAGAAATTGTGGAAATAAAATATTTAACAGTTGAAAAACCAAGAACACCCGTAATCTTTGGAATAACAAAGATTCATAAAAATGTGTACAACCCCCCTTTAGGCTGATAGTAGCAGCAAGAGGTTCTAAAACTGAACTAATAGCAGCATATATAGATAAATGGGCAAGTTTAGTGGTGAGGCACAGCATATACTTAAAGACTCATGGCACTGTTTAGAATTATTAAGACAAATAAATACAGAGAACTTGGATTTTTGTTTCCTAACTGTGGACGTGGTCATCCTGTTCTCAGTAATCCCCCACAATGAAGGGTTAGATTTCTTCAGGGAAAGTTTGATGGGTAGCAAATCAATAGATAAATCCAAGGTCAATTTATTAGCTGGACTCATTGAAGTGGTCTTGACTAACAACTTTATGATTTTTGAATTCTATCATCAGGAAGCAGGAGTGGCTATGGGGGCAAAATGTGCCCCTAGCTTTGCAAATCTGATTCTCCTAGAATGGGAGAGAAAATATGTTTTGTCCTCTGTCTTTATGACCAATGTATTGTTGTATGTGAGGTTTCTGGATGACATACTAATTTTATGGCGAAGAGAGGAACATGTGAGTAACGACTTCGTAAACTACATCAGCGACACAACCACTTTCCTTGAGTGCAAATATAAATGGCACTGCGATAAGATAGAATTTTTAGATATTGAGTTGACTAAAGACATTGCTGGGGGCACCTTGGCCAGTAGCATCCACAGAAAGGAAAAATATTCCACTATGTTACTGCATTATAACAGTTGCAACCCCTTCCATCAGAGGAAGGGTATAATAAAAGGCCAAATGATCAGGTTATCTAGGCTCATTAGTAGCAATGAAACATTTAAAAAAGAGATCTATACATTAATTGGAATGTTCCTAAATAGAGGCTACCCCATAAGTCTTCTGCTGAAAGTGAAGAGAGAAGTTATGCTTAAAAGAAATACTACATTTAAGCCTATTTTGAAAGCAGGTCTAAATATTAATAGAACCAACACGGCCAAGCTAGACACCAATGTTCTGGTATTACAATACAGTACAGAAACATCAAACTTGGTATCAAGTGTTAATAATACATGGGAAACTCATTTTGACAAAGAAATGAAGGGAAAGTTGGGGCATAAACTTAAGGTTGTGTACAGTTGAGGGTGTAATATAAAGAATATTCTTGAAAGTGTCAACAGAAAACAAGGCACAGGTCATTGATGTACAAATGTGGTGCTTGCAAGACCTGTAAAATTATAAATAATGGTATGAATGTCTTTATAGGAAGTTTTGAACGTACTATAGGATGCCCGGGTAGGTACAACGGCAACACCACTATGCTGGTTTATTTAGCTACATGCTTATCATGCCCTGGTTTCTACGTAGGCAAGACCAAAAGAAGGCTACGGGATCACATTACTGAGCACCTTAGAGACATTAAAAATAAAAAAATGAACAATGCTATATGAACAATGAATAAATGCTTTTTGCAAGCAAGGTTTAAATGATTATTGTTCAATAGCTCCCTTTTTGAAGTAATGGGCAGCAGAGGTTTAATTTCAAGTGCACTGCAACAAGCAGATCAACTATGTTTTGAATTTTTAAGTTTATTTTTAAGCATGTTTTATATTATGTTCATTATTAGTTCATAGGTTCATAGGTAGGTACTAGGCTATCGGCCCAAGGGCCTATGTAAGCCTAGCCAACAAGGTTCCCTGGCTTATGCCAGCAAAGAAAGTTATTTTCCTGTGCCACTGTTGAGCAGAGACACAGAAGTGATCCCTGGGGTGTATTTCCTATTTCCCATCCACTCATCAAGATTTTTCTTGAAGAGTGCTAATGAAGAACTTTGCTTGACATAGATGGGTAGCCTGTTCCAGAGTATGGGAAGTCTCTGAGATAGGAATCTATCCCTCCAGCATGTCCTGTTTATTGTGGTGACAAGGTTTAAGTCCCTAGCGCGTGTAGCTCGGAGGGATTGGGATTTCTTTAGGTGTAGCATGTCCAGCAGCTCTGGGTTTGACACAGCTTTATATGTTAGGCAGAGATCACCTTGGAGTAGGCGATATGCTACGGAGTAAAAATGGAGTTTTTTGAGGTGGTCAGTGTAGGACATTTGTTTGAGTCCAGTAATCCTCTTTGTGAGGTACTACTGTGGCCTTTCCAGCTGCTGCAGATGTCTTGTCAGGTACATTCCAAAAGGGGCGTTGTACTCTATAATGGGTCTAATGAGTGTCGAGTAGAGGGGAACGATGACCTCTTTTTTCCTGGATGAGAACCATTTTATGATGAGGTGTGCCATGTAGAAGGACTTCCTGACTACAGTGGCGATGTGACTATTAAAGGAGAGACTACTGTCCACCTGGGTCCCAAGGTCTCTTATCACGCATTCAGTGTTAAGTAGATTGCTGCCTATGTGGAAGTTCATGGGTACAGAGTTTTTACCAAAGGGGATGACACTGCACATTTTGGCATTGAGCTTGAGGCCATGGCTCTGACACCAGGTATCTGTCTCATAGAGGCCCTTCTGTAGGATGTTCACATCATTTGGGGACTTGACTATGGCTCATAGTTTGCAGTCATCTGCGAACGTCATTAGCCAGAGGCCTTCTGTGTTAGCCTGTACTTCAGAGAAGTAGATACCAAACAGGAGAGGTCCCAGGATGGAACCCTGTGGTACTCCACTTGTCACTGGTTTGAGGTCAGATTTGGAGTCTGCAACTTTTACAGTGTGGGTTCTGTCAGTGAGCCAGTTGGCAACCCATCTTGTGACGTAGGGATTTATGCCTAGTTTATTGAGTTTAGCTATAATTCCAGAATGGGGGATGGTGTCGAAAGCCTTGGCGAGGTCAAGATAGGCTGTGTGAACCACCTTACCCTCATCTACGGATTTGGTGACTGCCTCAAAGAAGTCGATCATGTTCAGGAGGCATGATCTGCCTTTCACAAACCCGAGCTCAGTGGGATCCAGAGTTTGGAGGTTACCAATGTCTTTGTTTATGAGTTCCATGATAGTACGTTCCATGGCCTTGCAGACCAGGCTCGTCAGGCTAATAGGTCTATAGTTCCCGGGATCAGTGGTGGCTCCCCCTTTGTTTAGTGAGATAACTGTTGCTGTGCACCATTCAGTGGGCACAAAACCTGATGCGAGGCTATTATTGAACATGGTGCTTAAGTGGGGAGCCAGTTCATTCTGAAGTTCATGTAAAATGCAGCATGGGATGTTGTCCGGTCCCATGGATGCTGTGTTTTTGGCTTTAGAAAGTGCAGCTTTCACCTGTGCAGTTGTTATTACAGGGACTCTGCATTCTTCCTGTATAGATATGAGCCATTTAGGGGGTGAGGGGGGGTAAAGTTAACACTGAACCTATCTGCCAGGATGTTGGCAATATCAGTTGGTTCTGTAATTTTCATGCCTTAGAGCAGATCTGGGTGTTACCATTGAGATTCTTGACATAGCTATCAAATGCATTGTGGTTGTCCTTGGAATTAGTGGCGATTTTATTTTGTAGCTAGCTTTGGAGGATCTTATAAGGGATCTCAGCTTCTTACTGAGGCTGACCAGGGAGCTCCTCCACTCATGGGATTTTACTCTCTTTTGCAACAGTTTCTTCCTTCTGTTGTACAGTTTGTTTATTGCAGGGGAACACCAGATTGGCTTCCTTTTTTGGAGGATAGCGTCTTGGTTCTGTTTGGGATCGTACGGTCCATGCACTCATGTAAGTACTTATAGAGTGCATTTGTGTAGGATTCAGCAGTTGTAAATGTATTGTCCATCTGCATGGGTGTCATGAAGTTCACTACTTCTGTCTTAAGAAGCATGAAGTTGGCTTTGGAGAAATTTTTTACTGTGGTTTCCTTAATGGGGGGTGGGGGTGGGATGTGGATATCAAGGGTGATTAGCTTATGGTCGGATCGGACCAATGAGGAGTTGACTTCAGGTGTGGAACACCAGTCACTCATGTTGGTAATGACTAGGTCTAGGATATTGTTGCCCCTGGTGGGGATGTGGATAAGTTGATCTAGGGCATTGGAGTTTATGAATTCCAGAAAGTGTTGCACTAAGGAGTTGGTACATGAGTAGTTTTCCCAGTTAATGGTGGGGTAGTTGAAGTCGCCCATTATTAGAGTGTTTGGTTGAACCCTAATATTTTCCAGTACATCAAAAAAGAGGAGTGGGAATCCTGGGGGATGGTGGGGGATCTGTAGCAAGCTACAATTTGGATTGCAGTTTTGCCAAGAGTTAGTTGCACTTGGATAACCTCGGATGCATTATGCTGAGCAACTAGCCTGGAGGTGTGGATATCCTTAATGAATATGGACACCCCCCCACCTTTGGTGTTTCAGTCCAGGTTACATGGCCGAAAAGTGTGGTATGAGTTATAGCCTGGTAGTGCAGGGGTGCTCTCTGGAGCCTTGAACCAGGTCTCAGTCACTGCACAGATATCGATGTTCTCCATTTTAAGGAGTGCCTCGAGTGAGTGCATTTGGAAATTTAGACTTCTAGCATTGAGTAGCATTACCCTCAGTTTTTACTTGCTTGTTCCTGTTATGGTGGTGAATTTGTTACTTGAACCCTGCCTAAAAAAGGCACTATAGGGGCAGCAAGAGCCTTAGCCAGTATCTGGAATCCCAGGGGCGACAGGTGCAGGCCATCTGTGGCAAAGCATCGTGGTCTGTTGACCATGTCATCCCAAGCAGACAGATACTGGATCCCCTTAGAATGACACCAGAAGCTTAGCCAATTGTTGAAGTCAATCATTTTGTCCTTGTACTGCGGTATCATTCTGGGCGATGGCAGAATGCTACTCAAGGCTAGGGTCATACCTGCCTGGGCTACAAGATCGGAGAGCTCTTCCATGTCTCTTTTCATGTAGTCCAGGGAGGTACGTCTCAGGTCATTCACACCAACATGGACAATGACAGAGTCATATTTGTACTTGTTGTGGAGTGACCTGAGTGCGTGAGTTATGTGGCAGATCCTGGCACCCGACAGGCAGCTGACAGTAACCTTCTCCTTGTTTAGCCTGGTGAGTGGGACATCAGTGTGCCTGACTATAGAGTCACCTATGACTAGTGTGTTGGGTATGTTGTTTTGCCTTATTGGCTGTGTTTGAGTGGCACACTGAGTCTGTGGGCTATGTGTCATTTGGGTTGTGTTGGGGGATGGAGGTTGCTTGTGTTTCTGCTTTGGAGGTCTCTGTTGCTTAGGCAGATTATTATTGAGAGCCTCCGCGTATGTTTTTGAGTTTCTATGTGTGGATTTTGGTGGTGTAGATTTAGTGAGACTATGTGATGAGTGTGGTGTGGTGCAAATGTTTACCTTCTTCTCATGACTGTCAAGTTCAGTCTTGGTTGGAGAGAGCTTTACCTCCAGTTTGGCTAGATAAGTGCATCTCTCACAGGTTGTAGTGTTGGGTGGTAGGAGGAAAGGGTTGTCTGTGTACATGAGACAATTTCTACATTGCCTCAAGATGCCCAGATTCATCAGATAGACAGGGGAGAACACTGGGAGCTGACCCTTGGACATGCCTGAATAAAAAACTATTTTCCTCTAGACAAGTGAGGAAAGTGAGTACAAGAGCTGTTTTTCTCAACGCCAGTGAGAAAAGTAAGTACAAAAACTGTTTTCCTCTAGGTAATGAGGAAGATTGAGTGCTATAGTAATTAGTAGCTTATTTAGTGCTTACAAGTTCTGAACACGTGCTGAGCATGAATAAGCAAATTTAAGTGCTAAAACTAAGAATCTGTATCTGCACTAGATGGGTTACAGGACAGAAACAAGTGCAAATGCAGACTTTCAAATCAGAAAGTTGAGAGAGATGGAAGATTGCCCAAACGGCCAATAACTACAATTTCTGGGCCAGAACCACTCCTTGTGTGGTAGACAAGTTACCTAATGCTTACCACTCCCACTGATAAGCTAGAAGGCTTCCCTCCAACACAGAAAGGCTTGGGGGGCTCAGAAGCTTACAAACAGTCCTGGATACAGCAAATCTGTATCTGGAACACTAGTTACAGGAAAGGTAGGAAACAGGCTTACAGTTTTTTTTTTTTTTTTTTTTTTTACAGAAAAGTAGCAAAAACAGTAGTAAAAACAATTCACATGCAGTGCAAGCTAGCACGCTTGAGTATGTAGCAATATTAGACCACACACAGTTTGAAAAATGCAATTAAATTAAAAAGGACTAAAAGCAAGTGCAGAAAGGGTTTATTAGGTAGAATGCGGTAAAGAGATGGGACTGGGGGAGTGTCCTAGATCAAATCTACAGTGGGGCGGGCACTGCAAAAGCCACCAAATTTAAACTACAAACCAAAAACAGTACTATTACTAACATTGGTATCTCGAATGTACTTATTATTGTGGTTTACAGCATGTTACTGTGTACATTACATATTCAGGGGAAGTATGCCTTTAAGTTTAGTTAGGGTAATTTCACTGATGCAAGCAAAATCGTGAATAGTTGCTTAAGTAATTAGAGTATATAAAGGAAGCTGCATCATAATTGAGTGACTCTGATGAAGCCAATTCATGTTTCTTGGTGAAAGCGCTTAGTTGGTTTTACTTTGACATGCTTAATGTTAAATAAACTAGTGTTTCATTCAAATACTGCCTTGGTAGCCTGTTTTTTTTATTTTGCTTACTGTTTACAACCTTTTCATGGCATCATACAAAATCAGCTTCGAACTGACCTTCTACAACTAAACAATTGGCTTTGTTCTTAAAAAAAATATTCCTTAACCCTTAAAAAAAATTAAAATACAAGATCATGCTGTTTGGCACAAAGGCAAAAATCACTAAAGTTGCTAGTTTCTTCATATCAAAGACAGATAACAACCTAATTGAATCCATTACATCATTGTAGATACCTTGGCATTTGACTTGAGCAATCCGTCAACTTCCAAAATCATATTCAGAAAGCCATATCCAATGTAAACTACCTCCTATTCTAGGCCCAACGATATCTCTCCTCTCACAACTTGCTAGAGCAGCCTTAGGCAAAGGTGTCCAGCTTACACAACTACAATATGGCTTACCCCATTCTCCACTGACTTACAAAAATGCTACCATTTTAAATTTCTTTCTAATAAAATCTGCCATTTCATCAGCAGCTCCCATTGGCATGAATATCACTGCAAAACTTTAGAAAAGGCGGCCACCCATTCAAGGCAGAGCCAACCTTCTTCTTGATTCCTTTCTCTTCTGACTCCTACACCAAGACACAACATCCGACCTAACTATGAGATTAACTACATCCAACCTATACTACAACCTGAAGTCAGTCCATTAAGGGTCCTACTTATATAACCCCATCAACTAATTCTCATTCTACAGACCACAATTTCTCTGTTTTTGACTGTAAACTGCGGCAGTCACTACCACTTAATCTTACTGAAATCTGTGACTACAAACAGTTCAGACCTCAGTCCAAAGAATCTCATACTAAACAGATAAGTGCACGTCCAAACACAGGCCATGTCACCTAATCCCCATAGTTGTCCTATTACATTCACTATTACATTCACCCCAGAAAACCTTAGCTACTTAGTTCCCTAACTTCTCCAGCATATAAACTCATTCCCACTGCCTCCTTGCATGGCTTATCCATTCTCTACTATATATCTAAGATCCATTTCTCATGCCATTATCTCTTTGATTACAACTCTTTATATTCTGCAATTTCTGCTCTATTCACCGCTAAAATTTACTTGTATATGCTATGACCCTTCTTTTGGCCGGACCACATTTACTGCCCCTATGATACCTGTATTGCCCAATGTATATCTCTGATTCTTCTTCTTTTTAAACTTTCTTGTAAATATGTGTAGATATTTTTTACAGCTGTGTTGTCATTTCACTGTACTGTATAATTTTGTTATACCTTTAATCTTACTTTAGTGCTCTTACTATGTATGTAATCCAGGCTGAGCTTGCAAATGGCCAAATTTGATCTGTACTTTACCGCGGTAAACAAAATAAATAAATACAATGATGAAGAAAGGTATCTTATAACTTTTATTAAAAGTCTTAAGTGCACACTGTCAGTTTTTCCACACATGGTCTCTGTATTCCAGACATAGCCATCTCTAAGAAACAATGGATTTTGCCTCACTTCCATTCTATTACTTCTTCTAAGATCTTTTATTGTAAATGTATGCTAAATATTCAGCTTTTTTTCTCGATCAAGTAATTGCTTTTATAGTTTCATTTTTATTTTAACTTTAACATGCATGCCGATGCATAGAATTAAGGCATACATTCCAGGTTATATGAAATTCTGCTGCTTATAAACTATCAAATACTGGAAAAGGCATAAACATTAACAGATATTACATCAGCAGCAGGTCCATTGTCCCATTTTACTTGAAATATACATTTAGATTTAATATATACACTACTAATTTATATATAGCCTTAAGCTAACCAGTATAAATTTATTGTTTTGACAGATTGTTGGTAAATGTGTTTCAGAGATTAAATGCTTATTGAATAAACTGATAACTCTAACTATTCAGGCTTTCTATTTTTTCAAAATCCATTGCTCAGGCTGGTGCAAAAACACAAATTATGTGTACATTTTAATGTATCCATGCTTCATAATTATGCATGGTTGTGTGCTGTTATAATTGACATAAAATATAAAACAGGTCAAGGAGCAGCTATTAAAACTATTTTTCATTTAGTTTGTTGACAGCAGGCTACAATGAAGCACGGCACATTTAATAGGATGTACAGGGAAAGCAGGCTTAGTTATATGGTTAGCAACACTTGCACCAAAAGGATTTTTAACTAAGCTGTTTTAAAGGTCTTCTGTTATTCCTCAAATTATACAATATGAATGCAACTTTTTAATTAGAATTTCAGTTCATATTTTAAAGTGCATTCACTGTAAGCATGCATGGTATTTAACAAACATACTGATTCATCCTTCTGAGTCAATACAGATATTAAGTTCGTTTTGAATTATTTTTTCTTTATATTTAATTTCTTCTTCCCGTACTTCTAAAAAAGTCCTGCTTTTACAGGTTTAGCAAGGTCTCGCTAAGAAGACATATCTGAGCACAGGAGGACACAATGACTACAACAGTGGCACACTGACAACTTGTCAGAAGACATAATACTGAGCTGTTTTCCAGCAATTGCATGATTTGAGAATATTTACCTCAAGTACTGATTATTAAGAGTTTAAATATGGCCTTATGATGAAAAGCAACATAGAACAGACTAAATCTATATAAATGCTTAATGGCAATTTGAAAACAAGTCTTTATAGCATACAGCACTTGAAAACAATATCCACTGCATTAATATGTCCGACTTCTCATTCGCATCCATGAGCCAAATCAGCAATGAGCTAAAGAGCAGCTATTATATTGCATTTTGCATATCTCCCCTTTTTAAACAGTAAATTAACTTTTGCAATGTAATTATTTGTTTTTGGATACTTTGGGCATAATCTTTGCATAATTTACTATCAAGTGGAAAGAATTTATGCAATACGATGAGTAGATGAAAAGTTCTTTCTACAATTTACTGTTTTGGAGATTTATTTATTGAACCCTTTAAATATACTTTTCTAAAGTGAGCGAGTATCTCATTAATTGTGATTGTGAGTGTGTGTGTGTGTGTGTGTGTGTGTGTGTGCGTGTGTATATGTGTGCGTGCGTGTGTGTGTGTGTGTGTGTGTGTGTGTGTGTGTGTGTGTGTGTGTGTGTGTGTGTGCTTGTCAGTGCATATGTGTGTCTGCCTGTGTTGCTAACTGATGGATGAATTGCATGGGAAAACACCTGCAACAGTCAACATTCAGGCGTGATTGTTGAAGAAGGTAAGAGAGTGGCACTGAATCGAAAGAGGTGGCAACAGTTGAAGCAACACCCTGACCCCATAAAGAAAAAAATGGAAAAAAGGGGGTTTATAATGATGATGATGACTATGATGATGACGATGATGTGCGTGTGTGTGTGTGCTCATGCGTGTGCGTGCATGTGTGCGTGTGTGCATGTATGTGTGTGTGCGTGTGTGTGTGCATGTATGTGTGTGTGCATGTATGTGTGTGTGTGTGTGTGTGTGTGTGTGTGTGTGTGTGTGTGTGTGCATGTATGTGTGTGTGTGCATGTATGTGTGTGTGCATGTGTGCATGTATGTGTGTGTGTGCATGTGTACATGCTTGTGAGTGTGTGTGCGTGCATGTTGCGTGCGTGTGCATTTGTGTGTGTGTTTGTATTGAATGTACATGTTTATTCAAAGCAAAGAAGACTGTACTTCAGGACACTAATTTTCAATACATGCAGCTTCTGATTTCCCCACAATTTAAGTACACTTACTCAGTAGTTATGAATTGATCTGTACTCTCATTACAAAGCAATGATTTAGAGGAGCAAAGATACACTGTAGTTTCATGATGCCCCATTCTGTAAGAATCAGGCTGTGACTCCATTTCTTTTCAAAGTGCTGTCGCTTGTACAGTAAAGATATACATTAATAATGTCATCATGTATATCGCAGTACTCACAGACACAAAAATCAATGTTGTTGTATCTTTTGGCTTTTCCCGGTTAGGGGTCACCACAGCAGGACTCTGGTCTGCTAATGATTGGAAGTAGATTTTTACGTACCAAGTTGCCAGCCCTGATGCACGACCTTCAACGAAGGTACGCCCATTCACTCATGTCTCCACACAGAAGACACTTTAGCTGAGAATCGAACAGGACGTCTTACTGTGAGGCGACAACACTACTGCAGCACCGGACACAAAAATCAATAATTTAATGAAATAAAAACACAGCCAATAAGACCAAGAATAAATCATTCAAACAGTACATGCCATGGGATATATTGCAAATTCATAACTACACCCCTGGCTGCTACTTTGTCCAAGCGCTTGCCATCTTAAAGACCTAGAAGTTCAAATGAGCACACTCTATTAATGATCTTGTGAACAATTTACTTGCAATGGATCATATTCAAAAATATCTGGTTCAGAGACTTCTAGTGCATTTGCTAACCCCATGGCAGTGTTTTGTCCTCCCATGTGGTCAGCTAATTGCTTTCAGTTTATTTTTATGTACAAACGAAGAGTGTATCAAATAATAAAGCTGCAAAACAATAATTTTTGGCATTAATTTCACTCCAGAAAAGCAGACAGTTAAGCACTCATGGTGACAAGACTTTTTCGAAAATGCTGCAGACTTTAAAAACTGTGTTGTAAAGACACAAGAAGCTCTGTGCATGTGCACGCGTGCGTGCATGCGTGTGTGTCTCTGTGCATGCACGCATGCGTACGTGTGTGTAGGCTGAGTTCAAGATCAGGTTCCTGTAATACACAAGGGCATTTTTACAGTAGCTCCCTACCTACGGGCTGCACAACAAAGCTTTAGCTAAAACATCTGATTCGGTACATTTGCTTCATACTTTCTACTCCTGCTTGTTAGCCTATTTTGAAACATCTGGGGACACCCAATTAAGATTTAGTACAGCTGCCAAAACCAGGAAGAAGGTAAAGAAATGACTGTCCCTTAAGCCATTTACTCTTATCTTTGTCTGTAGGTACTGGTGATGGGGAGGGACAAGGCAGCATTTTACCCAATGAGGCACCACGGACAGCAGCACTGGGGCAGTTTGCAAAAGATCTTTGAAAATATTATTTATTATTTATTTATTAAATTTGATTACCGGGTAGTGTCTGACTGGGGACGTAACCCGTTTTCAGCAGAGACCTGGGGAGAAAAGCTCCAGCATTAAGTTAAACAAATATATAATACAAAGTTGCAAGTCATGCAATAATTGTCAGCATACAAGCATTGGTATAACCTATTACAAAATAATACATGATATCATATCGGTAACTTATTACAAATAGTACAGGAGGGTATATTGTTACAGAGGAGGCAGTATGGAACCATTGGACTCAAGGGTTCTGGAACACTAAAAAACAGAGAGGAGCATCTTGTACATAAGGTGTGTGGCTTGGAATGCAGAGTAAAAACAAGTCATAGAGAGGAGCAGAAAGAAAAAATGAACCTTGTAGTAGTGGTTTTGGAAGATAGTTGAGCAGTAAAACACATGACATATGCATGGGGAAAGGAGGGAACTAGAAAAGGTCTGAGTTTACTAATAAATCCTTACTTCCTGAACTACTGAGAGACGAACCTGATGGTTTTATTAACCTGCCTTTTAATTTATAATGGCACTAACTGTGATTTTTCTAACCCAGGCCTACCAGCTTGTAAGCTTGTATTTGTTCTGGCCTTGAAACCTCTTAACTGGCAGTACATTTATCAGGGAAAGTGGATTACAATGCATTTTGCTTGAATGTACTATGTCTGGGAATCATACCTCTTAATCTATTAGCTCAAGAAATCTGGAAAAAGACTAAAATAGAGGGGGTTAAAGGCCCACATGATAAATGAAATTTATGAATTTATAATTTTTTTAATTAATTTATTTTTATTTTACATTTGTTAACCGGGGGTGTCTGACTGAGCCAAAAAGGCCCTTTTTCAGCAGAGGCCCGGGGAGAAAAGCTCCACATAGAAAAATTACAGATACATTTAGACATGATCAGTATACACACAAATTGCAAAAGACATGTTTTAACAGTGGTATGCAGCACATCAACAGTTACAGTGGAGAGAACAAACAAAAAATATTAATATAAAAATAAAGGTAATTAATAGATTTGTGGTGTACAGCTGAAATTTGGAACATAGGTAGAATACATACATAGTACACAGGTACAGTACATGCATTGTAGATTAGCCAGTGTTTGTGAGTAAGACTGAAAACTATTATCAAGTACTCTAGGTTTAGTATGTGTACCTGAGTAAATTAATGTTATAGTATATTTTTGCACCTGTAAATTTGTTTATGTTTTATAGCATATTCTTATATCTTTTAAATACGTTTTGTTCATTTCATATGTGATCCTATTCACCTGGGCTGTACCTTCAAATGGTTCATTGAGATCAGTGCACTACCATAGTGATCAAATGTAAATAAATTATAATAAATAAATACAAGTAAATACCAGGCTGATATGACCATTTATTCCTGGGTCCAAAATTACAATTACAAAATCAAAGACTCCTGGCTAAACTGCCTGATCTCATACCTACGTATAATTTCTATAATTATTATACTTTTCAGAGTTAAAGGCTCAGAGTCAAAACTAGTATTGATATTTTTCTTCTCAGCATCACATCTATCATGTCTTGCCAGATTTTTAAAACTTATAATTGTTTTTAGTGCGCACCATACACTTTGTTATGGTCTATATCCCCCCACCAACAATACTGTCCAGTTTTATCAGTCACTTCATGGCAAAGTCAAATTTAATGAACTTTTGCATTTGGCTTTATACCTGTCTAACCTGACTCAAGCAGCTAAATCACTTTTCAGGTCCAATCCTTTTCTCCTCCGTATATACGGATTATGGATGTTGCAAGACTCTAAAAAGCACCTGGCAATACCAGGCTGCAACTCTTACCACACTTTTCGTCCGCCAAACCAAGACCAAAACACTAAAGGTGGAGGAGTGTCCATATTCACCAAGGATATTCACATCTCCAGGCTAGTTGCCCAACACAATGCATCTGACCTTCTCCAGGTTCAACTAACCACTAGGTAAGACTGCAATCCAAATTGTAGCTTGCTACAGATCCCCCACCATGCACCAAGATTCTCACTGCATCTTTCTAAACATACTGGAAAATATTAAGATACAACCAAATACCCTAATACTGGGTGATTTCAACTACCCTGCCATTAACTGGAAAACTACTCGGGTACCAACACCTTTTCCCAATGGTTCTTGGAATTCATAAATTCCAATGCCCTGGATCAACTAATCCATTGTCCCGCCAGGGGCTCCAATATCCTAGACCTGGTCAATACCAGCATGAGAGATAGAGGTTCCACACCAGTGGTTACCCCCTCATTGGTCAGGTCTGACCATAAGCTAATCATCCTTGACATCCACATCCCACCCCCACCCCCCAGTAAGGAAGTCTCTTAAAAAACTTCTCCAAAGCCAACTTCATGCTACTCAAGTCAGAAGTGGCACACTTCATGGTACCCATGCAGACGGGAGCTGAAAGTTCGACTGCTGAATCCTACACTAAGGCACTGTACGAGCACATCCACTTGTGCATGAATCGTGGCATCCCAAATAGAACCAAGATGCTCTCCTCCAAAAAGGAAGCCAATCTGGTGGTCCTCTGCCATAAACAAAAGTTACAACAGAAGGAAGAAACTGTTGCAGAAAAGAAGAAAATCACAAGATGCAAAAAACTCCCTTACCAGCCTCAGTAAGAAGCTGAGATCCCTCATAAAATCCTCAAAAGCTAGTTACGAAAATACAATTGCCAAATATTCTAAATACAACCACAAGGCATTCTATAGTTATGTCAGGAATCTGAATGGCAATGCTCAGATCTGCTCTGAGCTACAACAGAATGGTATTAAATATACTGATCCCAAGGATATTGCCAATATCTTGGCAGATTGATTTAGTGCTAACTTCACCCCCCTCTCACCCCCTAAAGGGCCCATCTCAATACCAAAAGATTGCCAAATTCCGGTAATCGTGGCCACACAGGTAGAAAGCACACTCTCCAAAGCTAAGAATACAGCATCCATGGGACCAGATCACATCCCGGGCTGTGTACTACATGAACTACAAAATGAAGTGGCACCTCACCTAAGTGTCATGTTTAATCATAGCCTCACCTCAGGCTTTGTGCCAACTGAGTGGTGCATGGTTACAGTTATCCCACTCCACAAGGGGGGATCCACCTTGGATCCCAGGAACTACCGTCCCATCAGTCTGATGAGCCTGATCTGGAAGGGCATGGAATGCATTATCATGGAACTGATAAACAAAGACATTGGCAACCTTCAAACACTGGACCCCACCTAGTTTGAGTTCATGAAGGGCCGATCTTGTCTCCTGAACCTGACTGGCTTCTTTGAATCAGTCTCCATAGCTTTGGACAAGGGTAAGGCAGTCAACACAGCCTATCTGGACCTTGCCAAGGCCTTCAACACCATCCCCCACTCTGAAATCATAGATAAACTTACTAAGCTGGGCGTAAATCCCTACGTCACTCGATGGGTTGCCAACTGGCTTACTGACAGAATCCAGACTGTAAAAGTAGTTGACTCCAAATCCAGCTCCAGACAAGTGACTAGTGGAGTACCTCAGGGTTCAGTCCTGGGGCCGCTTTTGTTCGGCATCTACTTCTCTGAAGTACAGGCCAACACTAAGGGACTCTGGCTACCAAAGTTCGCAGATGACTGTAAACTGGGAGCCATTATTGAATCCCCAAATTATGTGGATATTCTACAAAAGGGCCTTACAGAAACAGATGCTTGGTGCCAGAGCCATAGGCTCAAGCTTAATGCCAAGAAATGTATAGTTATCCCCTTTGGGAAAAACCATGTACTCATGAATTACCACATAGGTGGCAGTACACTAAACACTGAAAGTGTGATGAGAGATTTAGGGACACAGGTGGACAGTGGTCTCACCTTTGATAACCACATTGCCACAACTGTCAGGAAATCCTTCTATGTGGCACACCTCATCACTAAGAGCTTTTCATCCAGAAAAAAGGAGGTCATTGTCCCACTGTACTAATCCCTCATTAGATCCATTATAGAGTACAATGCCCCGTTTGGTATGTACCTCACAAGACATCTGCAACAGCTGGAAAAGCTGCAGAAATACCTCACTAAAAGAATTACAGGCCTAAAGCAGATACCCTATGCTGACCGTCTAATAAAACTCCAGCTATACTCTTTGGCATATCGTCTACTAAGAGGCGATCTGTGCTTAACATACAAGGCCATGTCAAACCCTGAGCTGTTGGACATGCTCCACTTAAAGAAATCCCAATCCCTCAGAGCCACACACTCCAGGGATCTAAACCTTGTCATCACAATGAAAAAAACATGCTGAAGGGATAGGTTCCTGACCCAGAGACTCCCCATACTCAGGAATAGACTGCCCATACATGTCAGCAGAGCACCTCCTTGGCCCTCTTCAAAAGGAACCTTAAAGATTGGATGGGAGATAGGAAATTCACCCCGGGGATCACGTCAGTCGCCCTGCTAGACAGGGGTCCAGGGAAGTAAATATTGTGGGAAGAAATATCCAGGGAATTGTTTGGCTAGGCTTATATAGGCCCTAGGGCCGATAGCCTAGTACCGACCTATGAACCCATGAACCATAAGACTTTGTAATACACTGTGCCTGGTTCCAAAAACCTTGCTCTTAGTATAAGTGACCAGTTACACTGAGAGCAGGCTGAGAACAGGGGATTTGGAACCTGGTCCCTGTAGTAAGCCTATTTATAGGTAGACCTTACACCAAAGGAAGTAACTTACACAGAGAACAAGTCTTTTGACATCTGGCCCACTATGTATACATTTTCTGTGTGGAATTGCCTGCACTTTTGTTTGTACACCTGTTCAAGTTTCACTAAATATTTGGTGTTATTTCAGTCTGGGCCAAACCTGAAATTTCTCCCAAAATATCAGTGCTCTACCCTGGTAAACAAAATAAATAAATAAATAAATACATACATACATACATACATACATACATACATACATACATACATACGTACATACATGCATACATACATAGGATTGATGAACTGCTGCAATACTGGCTGTGATCACTGGTTATCTGCACTTTTCAGATAAACGTTAAAAAACTCAAGGCAGGACTATTAAGATCTTAGTATTTAAATATAAAGTACAATTGTCCTTCCACACTAAATTAACATTTATTAACTGAGCAAATGTCACTTTTCAAAAAGACTGTAATGATAGAACAGTGTAATTTATAAATATCATATCCCTCAAATCGTATCTATTTTATTTACCAAATATCTATCTGTGTGTGTGTTTTTATGTGTGTGTGTGTGTGTGTGTGTGTGTGTGTGTGTGTGTGTGTGTGTGTTTGTGTGAGGGTAGTAGGTATTATATAATTATAAGACCAAAAATGGGTACTGTTACGTGAGGAGTTATCTACATCCGTGTTTATTTGCTGTTATGTGAAGAATTCTATATAACTAAAATAAAACAGAGGTACATGGTTAAAGGACTGAATCTGGCATGTCATAGTAAGATAATGGAAAAAGATGTTCAAAGAAATGGAAACAGAGAGGAAGCACAGCAAACAGAATGACAACAGGAGTAGGCCATGTACAGAGTGAGTACAAGGCCAGAAAAAAAACACCATTCTAGCTAAGCTCAAGAAAGTCATTACTGAATAATTAGAAGTAAAAGGCTGTTTTGTGACAGTAAGGATAATCACTGAGTATCTTAGGCATAGAAATGGAAGAATTAGGAAGGACACATGAGATGAGTACAAAGAAGAAAGAACACAACAGGGAAATGGTTGAACAAATGGAATATAGAGAGGGTTCCAGCTCCGGGGAGTGAAGGAAGGTGGAGGGGAAAGGTAACTCAGATACAGTATATAGACTGAGTAATGAAAGTCTGGTGCACTGAACTGGGGTGGGGGCTAGTGTAGGGCTTCTAGAAAGTTACAGGTGATGAAGCAGTTATGAAGACTAGAGCATGTTGTAGGTATTCTGCAATGTGGAGAAAAAATGAAGGTCTCTAGGAAGACATGAGGCAGCTGACAGAGTATGATTAACTCTAGGGCAGTATAACAGAAAACAAGGAACAGATATTGGGGAAGAAAATACACAAAGGAATAGAGAAGTCTGTAAAAAGGAATGGATGCTTCAAACTCAGGAAACAATGATGAGGGGAAAGGAGGCGCAAAGAATTCTTCAGGACACATGTAACTACTGCAGGAGTCATTGGCAAAATTTCACAGCAGGAGGGGAGCTGGCAGAAGAGAAAATTAGGATGGCAGATAGAGCAATCAGACTCAAGAGGGAACAGGAAGGAAAAAGGGTGAAGATATACTGCAGTAGTTTAAGGCAGAATAAAGAACTGAGAGGAGCATGGGACTCAGTTATAAGGGGAAATATAGGCAGAGGAGGTGTTAAGAGAAACCAGCTAAGGATGGCCAAGTACCAGGGTTCACACACTAGAAAGTCTGGATCAGAGCCTAGCAGGGAACAGCTGCACAAAAACATTTTTGCATATGCATAATGCAAAAGAATAAGTGTTTAAAGCAATGAAAAACAATAGCACTTGGACAAATCTGCAGAGAGGTTTACTGTGTGTTAGCTTTTTCAGTGATGCAATCCCTCCTAAGGACTTATAAAGAAATTAAAAAAATAAATAAACATCATGAATGCATAAAATTACTGGTTAATGGAGTGCTGACTAGAGCAAGGGTTTGAGGATACAGGCAGATGGGGAGAGTGAGGGCTGGACAACAAATTATTTATGAACAACCTACATCTCAACCTAGAAAGGAATGCAAAGCTTGAAGAAAGGGTATGGAACCCTATATCAGATTGAAGCTAGATATAAAGTGAGACATGGGTGAGAGTAGCAGTATAAAACAGTACAGAAAAGTCATAGAGCAGTCAAAGGTCACAAGCAGTGCAAAGGGAGCAGTAAAATAAGCAATTGGAAAGGCAAAAAGAGGTGAGGATGATGCAGGAGATGACTGGAAAGTGATGATGTGCAATGCAAAAAACATTGATAACTGAATCGGGGAGCTTCATCCTCTGAAGGCAAATGGAGGGAAGCCCATAGATCTGTGATCATCGGTACTTCACTTGTATGACATTAACTTTGCATGCAGTAACACTGAAGACTGCCTCAGTGCTAGTATAACATCCAAAAGATTGGTGGTCTTTTATACCCTGAAATAATAGGACTGTCTCTTCCAAAACACTCTATAAACTTACAGCAGGAATTTTAGAATATATTTTGCAACAATTTAGTTAAAGGGTAATAAAAAACAATATTGAAAGATTATTATTGGACTTTGGGATGTGTGATTTCAGCATTCTCCAATTGCTCTGGTGATCATAAAAAAGCACAGAAACAGAAATACATGGGAATGAGAAACTGAGTAACCATTCATGTCTGGGTTTTTCCATTCTAAAGTTCTGGATTAGTGATTAGACTTTTTTTGTAAAAGAAAATAATTTAATGATTACCTTAAATAATATAATTGCTTGTGGGATACACATAATATGAGAGTAGAAATACTCTGTATTATTTAAGGAGACCTATGCATTTAGTTTTTTTTTTCAGTTTTTTTAAACTGAAGTGAAATTCTGTGCTGTGAGAGCCAGTCTTGAATCAATTTTTTATGTCAATATAATTCAGAGCATATGTCATACATTGCGAGTATTATAGTGCCCACTATTAAAAGGCATTACTTAATAGATTACAGCAATCATATTACTCATTTGCAAAACTCAAGCTAGACAATACATCAATCTGGCCAATATTCATCTGATATAAAAACTACAACAACTAACAGGGTTACTATTATTTGATTCAGTTGGTAGTATGGAAGGTAAAAGAAAGGATAGCAACACATCCATTCCCCATGTTCTCACATCCTGGAGGGGAACCCTGTGAAAAACTGCATTATATGGCAATACACAAAAGATGCTACTGTATCCTCACAAACTTGCAGTTATCCCAAATAAGCTATGCATTCACCAGTAGATAGAACATTAATAATCCAACTCTACTTAGTTTGAGTAGAACCATCTGGCATGTCCCTATTAAATGTAATTGCTTTAAAAATAAATAAATAAATACCAGGCAAAATCTGTCTGAACAGACCCACCCTCTATGTGTGATAAAATGGTTAGGGTTAGCACTTACACATCACTAAGCAGAGCAATTCAGCCAAGCCAGAGTCATGCCCCAAAAAGCTAACAGTGGAGATGTGATCTAAATGTGGACCATATCATGTACAAGTGCCACACAGTTCCTCCAGCAGGGGGTAGCATTGTTAAAATTCCAGTGGTGACTTTTGAAATATTGATAAGATTTCAGGTAGGGCCCCTTCATCACTCAACCTTCATATGAGACCCTATCTCATTTATGGGGAGCTTCCAGAGATCTAAGTGCGTACACTTTTTCATGAGATAAGAAATGTGGCCTATGCATTCTAGCTCTCAATCTCTTAGCACAAAAATATCTGCACAAAGCCAAAAATAATGGAGGGGAGGCAAAGCCCCAAAAATAGGGACACATTTTAAATATTGCTCTTATAAATAGAAAGTTGTTAGAATAAAGTATCTTATGTTACCATGCATTTTTTTCTGAAGGATTTGAAGTCTGAAACTCAAATGCCTGTCATTATTTGGTGAATTTAGTCATCACTGACCTGCCACAAAAATCCAGAAAATGACAAATTTTATGAGGGACAGACCAATAATATCAGGCAAAAATCTGGACATTCTGCAAAAATCTGGACAGTTGAGAAGTACAACATTCATATGGGATTGTAATTGCTTTAAGGAGAGCTCACAGAAATCTACAGGCATACTTTTTATCATGAGATGACAAGTGACACCTATGCATTCACCTGGGGTCTAAATTACTTTAAGGGGGGCTCCTACGGGCATACAAGTTTTCATAAGACGAGAAGTGAGGCCTATGTATGTGCATGTCATCAGCCAGAAAGTTAAATTACAGCTAATGAAATATGATTACTCAGAGGTAATTTTCACCAATATAAGCAATTCAATTAGCATATCTTGTACTGTTGCCAAAGAAATAACAGAAGTAAGATGTCCACCAATAGATGATGTAAGAGTTTTCACTTTTTTTTATGAATACACATAAAACATTCAATTTAATTCAGCCTGTTACTGCACTTTCAGAAAAGCTATTACATGATGGGAAGGCTGAGGTAGTAAGTGTTTCAGGATGGTTAACAGAGGAAAGTTCTTGAGTGTAACATGTTCCTTGGAAAACTGTTTCTCAGATAAACTGTATCACACAAATTAACTCAGGAGCTTTTCATTTTAACTGGAATGGAAAACAAAATCACAGAATCATATCTTCACCCATCACCAATGGTTCAGTAATTTCAAAAGCACTTACGAAACCCTTAAGTAACCCCAAAAACGAAATGCCTAAAATGAAGCTAAAGATTGAAATGGGTAGTATATGCCCATCTCAACACATGTTAGTGGAAAATGCAGAGATGCCATAGCTGTACAGGATGGTATTTTATCCAAGAACATGTTCATGGTCAGTCCCTCCCAAAGATCATTGTAGTCATCTGAAAACTGCAGAACCAAAGTTTGATTTGGCTAAATGTTACCTGACAAAATCTGTTTCCAAAACTCTCAAACTTTCCATTTCCAAAAAGGAGAACACTGCCTTTCACAATAAACAATGGGGGGGATGTGAAACCCCTACTAATGACTTTTAGGAAGCTCACAGCATGGTTATTAACTGGTTCTTCATACTTAAAAAGTGTTCTTTTTATGGATTGATATGATTCAATATTATTCAGTTTTAATTTAGTGTGGATATTTATTAAAAGAGAATTTTTATCAGTTAATATATAACAAGCCCATTCAATATGCAACAGCATGGAAAACAAAATGTTTAATGAGGTACAGTTGAACTTCTTTGCCGCCAGTCTGAATGCATTTTTTTCACCGTCGGTCTGTTTACCGGCATCCGTTTTGCCAGTTGAACACATTTTCTTTCCCAAGTGATTACTTACGGCTGTTTGCTTTGCAGATAAGTGCCCTGTTGGGGCTTTTTTGTTTTATTTGCCAGGTGTTCATTCTGAAAACCCTTCACAGTAGATTTTCTTCCATTTCCTTGTATCTTGAGAACCAGCGTCAGAAGCTTCTTGCTAAAGATGCAATGGATGGAATCTCCCATCACAAGGGTCAGCTGTTAGGGAAGAAGAAGGTAAAAAAGGTGCGACCAGAATATTTTGATTGTCCAGCATCTGCCAGGTGTTTCTCCTGAGGTTGTTGCAGACCCAGAGGCTTGCCAGGCTGTGTTGTCGGATTCCTCTACCAAGACCGTGTTGGAGGCAGATGAGGTTCTGAGTGGCAGCACATCTGAAGATGCTTTGCAGGCGTCCATCTCGGATGTTCAGGGGGAACTACAGTTGATTTTTTTCTGAGGGGCACAGGGGAGTTCCTCAGATTTTAGTTGAGGGAAAAAGTTCGTACTACAGTTCTCAAGTGCTGTCCTTGGTCTGATTTTTTTCAGTTTTTTGGAGGGGACATTCCCTTAAAAAAGAAACAAAAAATTAAACATGTTTCTTCTGCTCCTAGGGATCCTCAAAGTGAATGTCAGGCTTTCACTCAGGGATGAATCACTGACTTATTCCATTCAAATTCCTTCTCCTTTGGACTATGGGTCATAGGAGGAGAAATATGTTAGCTCTGATGCTCTTTTTGAGGAAATGTCCTTTGGGGACATGCTCTCTAGGATGATGGATTTTTTTAAGTGGGATTGTGCTCAGGTCTCTGATATCCATAAGAGGTACTATGAGTTGCTACAGCTGGAGTCCACTAAACCTGTGGCTATTCCTCCTGTTTTGGCTGCTTTGCTAGATATTTTACCCCCTGCTTCCAAGATGCTTGATAGGTTTTATAGGGTGCCGGAGGATTGTATCTTTTTGTATAAATGTCCTGCTGCTGACCCTTCTGTGGTCTCTGTAGCTTCTGATAAGCTGTCTCAATTGCTTCCTTCAGTCAAGATATTGCCTTCTGACAAAGACAGCAGAACTATGGAATAGCTGGGTAAGAAGGTTTACACTTCTGCTACCCTAAGTTATAGGGCTATTAATTATCAGATACACTTTACATAAAGAGCTTGCAGGTACGGCAAGTGCAAATGGTCAAAAACAGTAACTAATAAAGGAAAAAGGCCAGCACAAACAGGTAGCATCCAGTATCATTCTCTTTTATTGTGCCATCATAAATACGTCAAAACGGTTTTGGCACACAGCCTTCATCAGTGACATACATAATACAAAGAATATCAAATATATACTACTATCAATCAAAACTCCTGTGATGTCATTTCCTCTATAATTTAAAATGTATCATTAAGACCAGGTGTGAACAATGCTCCTAATTTCACAATCCACTTTTTTTCTATCTGGTTAAGCATACAATGCCAGCCCCATTTGCATCTTTTGTCATCTAATATCCTATCAATAATTGTAAAAGTAAACTTTGCAGAATGGTGTGACTGACAATATCTATATAATGCATTGGTGATACATTTGTTTCGAATGTCACTTAGATGTTCAGATATTCTAAGATGTAGAGGTCTAGATGTTTGTCCTTCTCAAGTGGATCTTTTTGCCTCCTCTCTGAACAGACAACTTCCTCTGTTTTGTGCCCAAGTCCCAGGTCCTCTGGTATGGAAGGTGAACACTCTCTCATTTTCTTGGAAGGGGATGTTTCTTTATGCATTCCCTCACCTTCCTCTCATTGCAAAAGTCCTGTTCAAGATTCAACAGGATGCTTCATGAAATCTTATTGGTGAGTCCCTTTTGGCCGTGACAGCACTGGTTACATCTACTTCTTCACCTAGCCAGGGGCAATCATCACAAGTTACTTCACATGGTGGATCTAATCACACAAGACAAGGGATCTCTCATCCACCCCCACCTGTCCACGCTTCAACTGACATTGTGGGTGATAGCGTTTTGGTCCCTCATAGACACCTTTTTCTGAGGATGTGATGCAAGTCCTGCAGGAGGCCAGGAAACCTACTACTAGGCAATCCTACTTATCCAAATGGAAGAGGTTTTCTATTTGGTCTCTGCCTTGTAATCTGAACCCACTTACTATGGATGTTCCTTTGGTTCTCTCTTATTTGTGTGAGTTGCTCAGTGCCGGTTTGGCCTGTTCTTCTATTAAGGCCCACTTATCAGCCATCGCTGCTTGTCTGCCTTTATCTCCTCCTTTAGCTCCTAGATGTGAGGTTAAACAATTTCTAAAAGGGGTCCTTAATATTAGACGTTTCGGGAAGCCTGTTCCATCTCCCTAGGATCTTAATTTTGTTTTGGAGAGGTTTTCTCAGGCTCCTTTTGAACCTGCTGTTTTGGCTTCCATGAAACATTGCTCTTGGAAGACTGTTCTGTTGTTAGCTCTTACTTCTGGCAGATGAGCATCTGAGTTGCATGCCATTATAGCTTGTCCTCCTTTTTTGATTTTTCACAAAGACAGGGTGTCCGTACACACTAATCCCTCCTTTATACCTAAGCTGATTAATGAGCTTTCCCTAAACCACTCTATTAATCTGCCTGCTTTTTTCCCCTCTCCACAATTTGACAGTGAGAAGTGCTGCATACTTTGAATGTGCATAGGCAACTCAAATTTATTTGGATCAGACTAAGGCTATTCTTAAATCTGATCAGTTGTTTATTTGTTTTCATCCTAGATTTTTGGGTATAGCTGTAGCGAAGCAAAATATTTCTTCTTAGATTTCTAAGGCTATTTCCTTTTGTTACACCTTTCATGGCAAGAGCTTTCCTTCTTCAGTCAAGGCTCATTCTACTAGGGCGGTGACTTCTTCTGGTGCTTTTTTTAAGGGTTTAGATACTAATTCTATTCTTAAAGCAGCTACCTGGTCTTCTGTGGATACCTTTACTAAACACTACAAGTTGGATGGTCTCTAGAGCTAGGGCCAGTTTTGCTATTGATGTTCTCCATGGCATCTTAGGGGACTCTTCTTCTTCTCCTTCCCCCTCCCAAGTTTTCTCTTGAGGTTTGGCACTCTCCCAAATGTTATGAATACTGCAGCAGTGAATGTAAGGACATAGTATAGTTGTGTAAAATCTTACATAATGGTAGATATCCTGCTGCAGTATTCGCTCCCTCCATCCTAGTCCTTTGCCTTCCTGGATGTCCAGGTTACCTCCTGAGTTCCTTGGACTGGTGTTTCTACTGGGTCAATTAGTTCTGTTTATGGTCTGCAAGCAGAGTTTGAGTGACGTTCAGGTGTACCTTTAAATGCAACAGGAAGTCTTTGGTAAACTGGCCGGACAATGGGCTTCCAAGGCAGGGAATCCTGAATGTTATGAATACTGCAGCAGGGAAGGCAAGGACATCTGCCATAATGGTAAGATTTTGCACAGCTGTACTTTCCTAGAGGTAGGTTTTCTCTTTTTTTTTGGGGGGGGGCAATAGCTGAAAATTATGTATTTGTTTAATAAAATTGTAGGTGGTATCTGGAAATATATGAATATTTTCCTACATGTGAATAGAGTTGGGTGCAAAAGCATGAAGGAGTATAAACATGAAGTTTCTG
This sequence comes from Protopterus annectens, assembly GCF_019279795.1. Classification (NCBI taxonomy): domain Eukaryota; kingdom Metazoa; phylum Chordata; order Ceratodontiformes; family Protopteridae; genus Protopterus; species Protopterus annectens. The sequence continues at coordinate 1,259,059,320 of NC_056737.1, forward strand.
TATGCAGTCCTACTAAAAGTGATTTGTCAGACTGAGCAAGAGTATTTAGATTAACAGCATCCTGTAATGACTCATGATTAGGTATGTTTCACATAGGCATGTCAGTGCATATTACTAAACTGGCTGCTGCCTAAAATGTTTGTGTCTCCTATCACTGAGATAGCTGATATCCAGGACATTCCCTGCATGGTTCCCATCCAACATATTAGTATCTGCACCCCCTGAGCTTCCATGTTCATGAGTTTATAGATACTACAAATAACCCTTGCTATAGTCATTCTGAATCATTTGAAATTTTCATTTTTTACTACGCGATATCCATCTTTGGCATTGGAAACTTTTCTTCTAACTAGTCTAATACTAACTATGGACAGACGTCTTCCTTTCTTAATTTAAGTGGGCAGCACAGTGGTGCAGTGGTTAACATTGTTGCTTCCCAGTAAGAGGTTTTCTGGTTTGATTCTCAGCCGAGGTGCCTTCTGTGTGGAGTCTGCATGTCTTCCCTGTGTTTGTGTGGGTTTCCTCTCATATTCCAAAGACATGCATCTTATAGGTTCATAGGTTCATAGGTAGGTACTAGGCTATTGGCCCTAGGGCCTATATAAGCCTAGACAAAGGTACCCTGGCTTTCACCACCCAAGAAAATTATTTTCCTGTGCCACTGTCGAGCAGAGCCACAGAAGTGATCCCCGGGGTGAATTTCCTATCTCCCATCCAATCATCAAGATTTTTCTTGAAGAGTGCTAATGAGGATCTTTGTTTGATATAGATAGGTAGTTTGTTCCAGAGTATGGGAAGTCTCTGGGACAGGAATCTATCCCTCCAGCATGTTCTGTTTATTGTGGTGATGAGGTTTAGGTCCTAGAGCATGTAGCTCATATTTAAGTGGAGCATGTCTAAAAGCTCTGGGTTTGACATAGCTTTAAGCTGCAGTTGTGATGAAATACTGTGGCAATGTGATTATCAAGAGACTACTGTCCACCTGTAAGTAGACTACCACCTATGTGGTAGTTCATGGTTACTGAGTTTTTACCAAAAGGAATGACAATGCACTTTTTAGCATTGAGCTTGAGGCCATGGCTTTGACACCAGGCATCTGTCTCAGCAAGGCCCTTTTGTAGGATGTCCACATCTTTTGGAGTTTTGATTATGGCTCCTAGTTTGCAGTCATCTGCGAACTTCATTAGCCAAAGACCTTCTGTGTTGGCCTGTACTTCAGAGAAGTAGATACCAAACAGGAGAGGACCCAGGACTGAACCCTGTGGTACTCCACTTGTCACTGGTCTGAAGCTGGATTTGGAGTCTGCTACTTTCACAGTGTGGGTTCTGTCAGTGAGCCAGTTGGCAACCCATCTTGTGACATAGGGATTTATACCTAGTTTAGTGAGTTTATCTATAATTCCAGAGTGGGGGATGGTGTCAAAAGCCTTGGCGAGATCTAGATAGGCTGTGTGAACCACCTTACCCTCATCTACGGCTTTGGTGACTGCTTCAAAGAAGTCTATCAGGTTTAGGAGACATGATCAGCCTTTTACAAACCCAAACTGGGTGGAGTCCTGAGTTTGGAGATTACCAATGTCATTGTTTATAAGTTCCATGATGATATGCTCCATAGCCTTGCAGACCAGGCTCGTTAGGCTAATGGGGCGGTAGTTTCCGGGGTCTGTGGTGGCTCTCGCTTTGTGGAGTGGGATAACTGTCGCTGTGCACCATTCAGTGGGCACATAGCCTGAGGTGAGGCTATGATTGAACATGGTACTTAGGTGGGGTGCCACTTCATTCTGTAGTTCATGTAGAACACAGCCTGGGATGTCGTCAGGTCCCATGGATGCTGTGTTCTTGGCTTTGGATAGTGTTTTTTACCTGTGCAGCCATGATTACTGGAACTTTGCATTCTTCTGGTATAGAGATGGGCCCTTTAGGGGATGACAGAGAGGTAAAGTTAGCACTGAACCTATCTGCCAGGATGTTGGCAGTATCTGTTGGTTCTGTATATTTAGTGCCATTGTGCTGCAACTTAGAGCAGATCTGAGTGTTGCCATTGAGATTCTTGACATAGCTATAGAATGCTTTGTGGTTGTCTTTAGAGTCAGTGGTGATTTTGTTTTCATAACTAGCTTTGGAGGATTTTATGAGGGATCTCAGCTTCTTATTGAAGCTGACCAGGGAGTTTCTCCAATCATGGGATTTTACTCTTTTTTGCAACAGTTTCTTTCTTCTGTTGTAGAGTTTGTTTATGGCAGGGGGCCACCAGATTTGTTTCCTTTTTTTGGGGGATAGCATCTTGGTTCTGTTAGGGATTGCATGATCCATGCACTCATGTAAGTGCTTCTCCCCAGGTCTCCAATGAAAATAGGCTCTGTCCTAGTCAGCCTTTCCCGGTCAACAAATGTTAAATATTTTCTCTAAATGTTTTGGGTTTCTAATACCGTGACAGGATCAGACCCCTTCCTGAGTTAGAGTATGATTAGAATTAATCAAATTAATATTTCTTCAGTCTTTAATCTTTGCCAAGAATCCACAATTTATTCACAATTGCTTCCTTCTGCAGTTCACGTGCATTTACGTATACTGGTAGCATATTAATCTATGATTTTAAAGTATTAGTTCTGTGACTGCAAGTACTGTGGGAAGTCTTTTGATATCATAACTCCCTGATTTCTGCTTGCAAGTCCCAGTGTTTTATGACTTTTTTCTCCCTCAGTGCAGATGCCTTTCAAGAGAAGAGTGCTGCTTGTAAAGACAGGATATGTCACTGTGTTGGCTAAACACAGCATTACCATCTCATGCAAGGATGCAGTTCCATGGATTTTATGAAATAAACATAAGCTGTGGAGTACAAAAAACATGGAATCTGTGTATAAACAAAAATATCAAAAGAGATATGACTAAATAACTGTATATTAATACAAAAAAAGTCTTCTTGGCCTTTTGTGGAATGGACTACACTATCTCCAGAGAAAGCGAGTCTTTATCAAAGTACCTCCAAAGAGAGTCCAGTGACAGAGAGAGTGTTTAGACAGTTATCAGTACCACTGTCTTAGAAAACACTGCCAATGCTACTGTGTTAAATTTTGACCCTTTTGAAAGATTTATTTCCTTTACAGTACAAGACAAGCCCCGGGATTCATGAAGCTTGCGCCAGGCGCAGGCGTAGCGTAGGCGGTATAACGCCAAATATGGCTGCCGAGCAATTCAGGTACGATCCAATTCCACGTGCACTACCAGCGTATGCCAGATCTGCACATCCCTCGGCTTAGGTATGCCAATCACCCCATGCGCAGTGCCGCACCATGCAAATGAAGGTACATAGCGATTCATGAAGTGGTGCAGGCGTAGCGTAAGCCCACAGAAATGTAAACCAAAAAAAAGGCTTACATTTTTCCAAACAGAATATTGGAGCTATGAAAGCGGACCAGACTCATGTATTACAAAGTTAACATATGCCAATGGCTAAATATACAGCCAATGGCACAAGAAAAGACGCACAACACCTACAAAACAACATTTAATGTCATGTCCACAGTAACGCAAAGTACAACCGCAGGGCATGTGTGTGCAAATGGGAACACAAAGAAAATATATGCAAATGACATAAAATTGCAATGTAATACAAATCATAATTTCACCATAATACTCAATGGTATGCATGGTACAACACAACCAAGCTGCAAGGGTTGCTAAGGGTCTGTGACAGTGTTTGGCGTGGTAACTAGGAATTAGTAGTCAATGCCATGCAAATGAGGCATGTAATAGTGAATCGCAAACATCCCGCCGGACTAAGGATGCACCATACGGCGCAGCGCTACAACACCGAGGAGTGGTTTAGAGGTATACATGACATCAGCAGTGGGGTGTGCCACCGTAGCTGTAAGCACATTGGAGCAATGCAAATCTGGCCTGGTCATTGCTAAGCAAAGCCGCAGGACAGGGGTGGGGATATAGGTATAGCATAGTTTAGCTGAGAGCACATATGGTGCCTGAAAGCGCATGTGTATGGGGATGAAAACATGCCCGAAACCCGGTAAGTGGACGGACGTGGCGAGCACCATAGCTCAAACAGGAAGGTTAGGGGAAGAAAATAAGGAAATGCCACAGTAGGGTAATTGGAGTACAACTGAGCAATTAACACCTATTAACTCACAGTGGGCAATCGATGGCAGCTGACAAGTCTGCTCGCAGAAACCTGCAAAACAGGATAGGGGAGGTGTTGGATTGCAAAGAAAAGAGAACTGTCATAGCAGAGCAAAGCAAACCTGCAGTAGACTGGCCATAGAACACATTACGCAAGATAAGCCAGGTTTAGGAAAGTACAAATGAAAGCAGGCTGCTGGATGCATGCCAGAAAATGGGAGGTGAAACGTTAAGAAATGTAAAGGGAAGGGCAAGAGGTAATCCACAGCAGCCAAATGTAATTCAACACCAAAGGCACCACAATAATAGTACCTGTCGTAAAACACATAAGATACCCTGTAGCTACGATCGTACATACACACCCTATGACATCATCAGTGTTCACAGCACAATAGTATAAAGTGTGAAAGCACCTCACACACACCTGTGTATTCCCAAACACTGCACCATCGGTGTAAACAGACGGGGAACTTTTACAATGTACATGTTGGGAGCTGCCATAGCTGTGATTCATCACCATGTGTTAGAGACTGAAGGTGTTGTGGAGGATGATGCTGACAACCACCGCAGGCCCCAGAGGAGGAGAAGAGTGTTCAGACCAAGGGTAACCTACCAGGGGCTACATGATCTGGAGATAGTAGAGCGTTACAGGGTGGACAGGGACATCTTACAGCAAATAGTTGAGCTGTGCAGGCCATACCTGAGATCCAGAAACAACAGAGGGGAACCCATTCCAGTGGACATGAAGGTATGTGTAAGCTTGCGAATACTAGCCACAGGTACCTTTCAAAGGCCAACTGGAGATATAATGGGAATCTCACAGGCATCAGCATCGAGGGTACTACACCAGTTCCTGGATGCCATGTTGCTACATGCCAATGATCATATATACTTCCCCTGAACTCAGGAGGAGCTGGCCAGCAATATGTGTCTCTTTCACCATGTGGCACACTACCTGGAGGTACTGGGTGTGATAGACTGCACGCACATACATATCAACTCACCACCCAGTGAGCATGGTAGGCGCTAAATAAACCACAAGGGATACCATTCCATCAACTGCCAGGTCATGTGCAATGCCCAGGGCATTATCATGGATGTGTGTGCTGGCAGCCCTGGAAGCTACCATGACTCCCACATCTGGCATGCCTCACAGCTGTATCAGGTATTTTTCAGGGGGGACATCCCACATGGCCACCTTGTGGGGGATGCTGGCTATGCACTGGAGCCATGGATAATGACTCCCATCAGAAATGCACACACACCCATGCAAGAACGCCATAATGAGGCACACGCAAAAACCAGAATCATCATAGAGCATGTGTTCGGGATGCTGAAATCACAGTTCCGTTGCTTGGACATATCTGGTGGAGCCTTGCAGTACTCTCCAGGCACGTGTGCCCACATCTTCATAGTATGTGCCATGCTACATAATATGATCCTGTGGAAACAACTGCAGCAGGGACATAATGGTGAAGGCCCTCACAGCCCACTGCAATTGCCAAGGCCATCACAGGCACAGAGGGATTCAGACCACGAACACCCTGTGCCAGCCCCAGTAGGCAGACGGAGGTGTGCCCAATATGCCTACGCCTTGGCAAAGAGGGAATGTATAGCACATACTCTGACAGTGTAGGCCCCTATGGACTGACACACCTCTCCACCTGCACACACATTAAAATGGATGGCACACACACACGACCACCTGTAAATTGTAATGTATAGGTGGCCTACTGTGTGAATCCTACATAGGCAGCCCTCAACCATTGCACACACAACAGCTATTGGAACAAGGAATGGCAACACCTGAACAGTACACGCACCTATCAGCATATGTTGGTACTGTATGTATAGATTCCTAGGTACATCGGTAGGTACACACCCGATTGTCAGAGGCCATTCATCAATCAAGGCAAACAGTGTCTACTGTCGCCACCACATCGAGTAACCAACTGTCCCTCAGTGGAGCAGAGCCAATTGCGGGATCCATGTGTGTAATCACTGTTCCTCACACACTCTGCATGGATTCCCTGGTGTGTTAATGAGGGGCTCCATATAATGTAATCATGGATGTAGTAGCAAAGCATGGGGTGTACCCATGACAGGTATCTGTCACCTCAGCATGCTCCACATATGGTTGTGTGATGGTGTAGCACATTATAGTGTGTGGCTCACTGTGACATACATTCCCAATGCTGGAGCACATCCATTAAACATCACTTGGACATACCATTAATAGGTCTCATCCATATGTAAACTAACTGAGTTACTCATTTGATTGCAGTATGGAGTAACAGCCATAGTACAGTCCACATACAAAACGCCATAACATGTGTACAAATCCCAGATGCCCAAGCGGTAAATGCACTGACTGTCGTGCATGTTCCCGGTTCCACGTCCTGCAAGGGATGTTACGTAATCCCGAAGGCACGAATAATGGATGTTGGATGCAGGTCATCAGATCAGGTTTAGCACATGTTAGCGGGAATATGCATTGCCCAGTGCTGGTAAGCGTCATTCAAACATGACTATACGGATATGAGCGAAACAGGGCTAAGCTTCTCTGAATATTGCGCAGATCACGGTCAATGATGTCCAGAACAGGTGAAACTAGCATTATGCACCCCTGTACTAATAGTGCCTGCTCTGAAGGGTAAAACGACCACTGCCAGGAGTAGAACATGCAATCATGTACACAATCACCTAACACTAAGCTACCCAAGATGTACCAATGGCAGGTGTGTAATGTGACAGGTCCAAACACAAACGTGCGGAGTCCAGGAAACAGTATGCACCGACAGGTGCACAATGAAAGGTGTATTCTCCCTCTCACTCTCTGTCTCATATATATATATATATATATATATATATATATATATATATATATATATATATATATATATATATAGAACAGAGAGAGAAAGGGTGATAGAGAGATATATGTTGATATATATGGATTCACCTATATCTGCAAATATATAGATAGGTCAACGACATGTACACAACCATGGAGGTAGAAATAAATAGGATACTGCCAACTATGGAATGTGTCACATACCAACACCCGTAATCACGAGGCTTAAAGACCAAAAGAACACAGTACCGGAACACTGGAACCGCGTATAATATTATCACGATATTAAGGGACATTTAGTTATCGCTGCCAGTGTTGCGGTCCACGTAGGTACTGTGTTCAACTGTGTTTGTGATTGCTGTAGTCTGTGTATGTCTGTGTTGAGGGTGCCGTGTGCATTTCCATGGGACTGTAATGTGTGTGTGTGTTTGCATCGTGTGTCTGTTAGTGCTAACTCGGAGGTAGATCATTACGGTAGGTGTGGTTATAGCTGGCCGTAGGCATACAGTTACCACCTGTCCCACATTAAGAGGGACATCACCTCCCTGGGCAGTTGTGTCCTGACAAAAAATATTAAAAAGGGCAAATGTCCGAGATTGTAGGACATAATTATGTCCCATATATTATGTAATAGTTGCATTAAATAGTTATGCCTGTATCTACAAAACGTAAATGTTACATGAAACATGATAAGTAGCTAAAGTGCTACAAGAATAAGTATGTATTCAGGATAAAAGTATGTTCTATCCTGTGTACTGACCATGGGTATGTGTTGGCCTGTAAACACCGATGTGTGTCCAGCAAATGTCCCACTGTGGCCATTTGAAAAGGTGGCAACCCATGCCAAAGAGGTTCAGTCACCAACACAACTGCAATGAGTGCAAATATCTGTGACAGAAATACACAAGACAGCTGTCATTTAGTAACATTCCTTTACATATCGCTGTATTTCCAGAGGTATGGAAGTATCAACTTCACCTGCATACTATATAGAAACCAATTAACAATGTCTCAATGTATAAGCCCGAAACAAACATAGTTCAGTCTACTAACTAATTGGTCTTCAATTAGGGAAGGAGCCCACACACATATATGGAATATGTAGAAATGCAGTCCCCACAAACCTGTATATGCTATGTTCACCCACCTACATCTCCCCCACACCCGAAACAATTGCAATACAGACTGTAATAACATCACAAACATCCACTCACTCAATTACATCTGCAGAGGCGTTAACATACCTTGTGAGAGACACATTTGTAAAGGCGCCATGTGAAATCATAGCTGTTGTATAATGGAACAGACGGTGATGTTACAGGTTTTGTTTGCAATACTCCCTTATCAGATGGTTGAGATGATAGGTACACTCACATGTAGAACCACATACTCTAGCCATCACACACAATCCACAGGGGACATGAATTAAAAATATCTGTGTCTCTGCAAATAGCAGTTGCAATTCCTCACAACAAAACACATACAGGCCGTCTCCCCGAAGGTAGGGCAAAAGGGCAACGCCCAAGTGGAGAATTCAATTATACCCCACTGTTGCTGCGTAATTGGTGAATGGAGTAGCTGCACAGCTGATGTGCATGTAATAATTTACTCAGGAAAACCAATTGGTGGCAGGAAACCACATGTTACAGGTATCGACATATATAAGGATGACTTGCCATACATTCAAACCGTATGCTCATACCATAGAACCGTTTAAACAGTAAAGGTGTAAGAGAGATATCTACGAAGATTCGGAACGCTAACAAGATTTGTAGAACACTCAGTATGTTAGTGTATGTAGAGCCTGTTTTGTATTAATTAAAAGTGTACGCAATGCATAAAGTGGGAAAAGGTATTATGTAGTGATGTCTTGTTGAGCATAGTAATGCTTGTAGAAATTGTGTGTCCTGCTGTGGGCCACAAGGTAAACATCACATACACCACAAGGGACGTTACATGAGGGCTTTAAACAGAACAATTCCACACCACCCGCAGTCAGTGGTAGGGTATGTCCAACAAGTACGTGCCATAGCAGGGGATAGTATATGTTGATAAACTGTCACAGTAGGCATGTGTATGGGCATATAACAACAATAACATGCCTAAGGTGGTCCTGTTGTGCAAGTATGCTTTGTATTATGGGATAATGTGTAAAATATGTGTAATGTACAGTATTGTAGGTAGATATGCCAGATATTCTACACAGCATAACTGTTATATCATGCAAACAAAAGGTATTGTCTATTGGCATGTACAATACACAATAACAGGATAGATATGCCTTGTAGTCAAGGGACACTGTAACAGCATGATAGCTAATCGAAATGGAAGAGCTACTCAATTAACCATGCACAAAGGACATGTAATAGCTTCACAGGTTCATAGTGAGGTACTATGCTGTCTGGCAAGTCAATGTGTAAGCCCAACTACAGTGTTCACACCGGCGGCACCTCTCTAGGGTAGTGTCCTGTCTGTGAACAGCAGAGCCATGTGTTACCTGCACCTCTGTACAGTACAGCCACTGCAGTGATCCCTGGCATATCAGTGTGACCGCCTACAGAGTCACCTATGACCGGTGTGTTGGCTATGTTATAACACCCTATTGGCTATAGTTGATGGGCACACATGAGTCTGTGGGCTATAAGTAATTGTTGTTGTGTTTGGTGATGGGGGCTGCCTCTGGTGCCTACACAGAGTATGGAGAGGTTCTGCAAATGTCGTACTCATACTATGTGTGGCCTGTGGTGGTGGAGATCCAGTGAGACTATGTGATGTGTGGGGTGTGTTGCAAATGTTAAACGTCCCCACATGAATGTCAGGTTCAGTCTGGGTTGGTGAGAGCATTACCCCCAGCATGGCTACATATGTGCATCTCCCACAGGCTTTAGTGTCGTATGTTGGGAGGTGAGCATTGACTGTGTACATGAGACAATTGCTCTATTGCCACATGTTTGCCATATTCATCATATAGACAGGCAATAGCACTGGTAAGTGACACTTGGACATGCCTGTATATTCAACCATGTCTCACAAGATATGTGAGCTGCGTGTATACAACAGCTGTTGTACTGTAAGAAAGCTAGAAATGTAAGTGTACTTGTAAGAAATGAGTTGGAATGGGTGCTATAGTAATTAGTAGCTTATGAAGTGCTTACATGTTCTGAACAAGTGCTGAGCATGAATATGCAATACAGATAGGGTGTTGGATAATATCAACCCACAAGTGGAGACGACAGTCATAATTGGAGGCACTGCACTATTACCCTGCTGAGTATGGTTTGCAAGTCTATGAACCTTTATCAACGTATATGTTAGCAGTACAGAAGTAGATGACAGTACGGATGATTTCACACTGCATAGCATACCTGTGACAGGTCATAGGACATCATCACCCATACTGTGTTCCAGCTACACTGAGTATACTAGATGTACCTTTGTATGTCACAGGAGTGTTCTACCTGTGGCCTGTTGACAGAAGCAACACTACAAAAGGTGTCTGAGTGACATGTACATATCACACTAGTGGCAGCTACAGTAAAACAGGGTTAATGTTTTGTACTCCCCCTGCATTGTAGCCCATACCACACAGACAAATGGGAGGCATCTGTGTATGTAAGGATGTGAATGGCCATGACCTAGGAGCAATAGCTGTCTCAGTGTTGTGGACAACATACAGAATGGACTTTATGGGTGAGGTGTGTGACATATGTGCACAATCTGACAGCTGATAATAGCATTGTCACCACTAGGTGAATAACCCTGTACCCATTAACTACCACCTAGGCAGCGGTCAACATTATGGACACTATGTAAGGGATGGTGCTGTGCAGTTCACCTCCCTGAGTTGGTGACGTCTCCAGGCCTATTAGGTAGTCATACAAGGCACCCAGGTCATGACAGGGTGCCATCCATGAGCATGGAGATCATTGGACAGGCATACTCAGCACTCGGGTGACCTATATCGGATCACATATCACCTTTAAGGGGTATTGGCCATGAGTGGATGGGTGATACCAGCCTTCACAATCCTCACCTCCACTATGCAGCATGCTGGCTACCTTGCATAAAGACATGTGCTACACTGTGATGTTGGACGTGCTACACGTACATATCCTGATCTGAAAGACATACGTCAAGGACAGCCACCATCCTACTACAAGGATCGCCACATGCTGGACAGATCCCTGTGCCATACATGTTACATACTCCTGCCATACCATGCAACCCTGTCCATCAAAGCTGCACATGTCATCTCTGTCATACATGGTGCGATGACCGCATGGTAGATGTATTATTAACTGTCTGGATCAGTAATGTGGCACTGATGCACCTTGCAGTGGCAAAATGGCTGTCGGATACAGCTAGAAAAGCTTGCCCGTACATGCTATAGTTGATAACCATCCCTGCAAATGACGTCCGGCTAGCCATTGTCCCATGTCTATCACATGTGCAACACAGGCGATACGTGGCAGGATGCTGAACTGCTGTACAGTGCCGTGTAGATGTATATGGCAAAACACATGCATGTAAAGGTTTCCATGCGTATGTGTGCATTGTCACTGCTCATGTCCATTAAGGCAGTGTATGTGTTGATATGTGACATATACACAGCATCATGGTCAACAGCATTACTGTGGACACATCCAGGCATGAGCTGATAGGTAAGAACACCAGTACAGGCAAACAGACATGCCCACATCAAGACAGCATTCACATGGAGTATGAACAATGTAATGAGGTGACACACATATATGGTGATGATATCCAATGCATAACGGGTGTTACATGTGTGTGACACAAACATGTTAGTCATGTCAGTGTCATGACGATTTGCAAAGATAACTGTTCAGATGTACTAGATTTAATACAAATGTATGTGCAGCTGTATCTCTGTACATCTCTGTGATACTGTGACCTGTCTCCATCATTATGTCTTCCAGATAATGCCTCGTTCATGCCTGCCAGCGTATAGCCACCTGGAGGATGATGCCCTCATCCCGTACCTCCATGAGAACTATGAGGTATTGTTCAGCCATGTGCCACAGCATGCCCAGCAGCATGACAACCTGTGGCAGGACCTTCGCAGGAGGGTTAATGATGTGGGTGGCCATAACCGCACCTACCAGCAGGTGCGCAGACACTACACGGACCTGATACAACATGCAAAACAGCATGCCAATGCAATTGCCAGGGAACAAGGTGGAACAGGTGGTGGGCCACCAACCCAGCCCTCACTCACACCCACCGAGGAGCTACTGGCCAGCCTGGGGACACCCTCAGAACAGCATCCACAAACACTAGCTGCCATTGTGGAGGTGGGTGTCTCCCAACCAATGAGCCTGGAGTTGCCTGGTAAGTCACTACTGCACATGTGAC
>NC_056737.1:1259072183-1259110378 GCF_019279795.1 Protopterus annectens
GTGAATTTTGGTGAAACTTTTCAGACTCGTTTCTACAGTGACAGACTCAAGGCTATGACAACTCAGGGACAATTATGGACACTTCTAGCATATTAGTACTATTAACTTGGAACGTGTTGACAGATTTGTAATACTACTAATTTTCTGCAGTTAAATGCATCTATTACTCTTCATTGTTCTATGTAGTCATTCTCATTCAACACCTTTCCTCCAAAGGTCACTGGCTTTGTGAGTGGTTAAGAGGCTGGCCAGTTATTGTGCATTGGTAGCATTGACATTGTCATATGTACAGGTTGGGATATATTCTGGGGACTAGGGTTGCCACCTTTTCAAATGGCCAAGATAGGACATTTTCGGAACACACATCAGATTTTACATGCCGACACATACCCACAGTCAGTACAAAGGATAGAACTTTACTTTTTTGCCTAAATAAAAGCTTATTCTTGTAGCGGTTTAGTTGCTTATTCTGATTCTTGTAACATTTAGGTATTTTAGATACAGAAATAATTATTTTATGCAACGATTACATAACATATGGGACATAATTATGTCCTACAATCTCAGGACATTTGCCATTTTTAATATTTTTTGTCAGGACACAACTGCCCAAAGAGGGACTGTCCCTCACAAAGTGGGACAGGTGGTAACCCTACTGGGGACACCAGATTGTTTAGGCCAACACATAGCCACGGTCAGTGCAGGTTTAGAACATTCATTAGTTTCCTAGCTGTGAGCCTACACCTTTAGCACTTTTGTTGTTTGCCTGTTTCTTGTATGAATTACGTTTATTCTGTCCTGATGTGACCGCTTTAGGCAACTGTTACATGCAGTATGGTACATAGTTATTTCCTGCAATCACAGGACATTTGGCATTGTATCATTGTTGGTCAGGTCATACCTACACACACAGTAATTGTCCCTCACACAGTGGATCAGGGGGTATCCTGTTTATGTCAGTGCCTTCATCACCCTTATACCATGTGCCACTATGCAAATGTGTGCAATATATTCTCTCGCTTATTCGTGTCGGGACACGTGCATCACGGGCAGGTGTTTGATCCTGGGTAGTGGGTTCTGCATGACCATCTAGGGCTGGACAGTCTCGTACACCACTACTGCACATTCCAACTTGTGTCCAGATGTCTACAGGACTGGACATCGTGTCTTGATACCCATTCTAATGTTTACACAGGTTACTTATCCCATGAGGGATATCCAAAAATTTAACAAGACCAATAATAACAAGACCGATACCATTCTTCTGGCATTATGAAAATGTGCTGGGGGTTTTACATGCAAGGGATACATAGTTTGCAATCCTGAAACTGCCTAGGGTGACACTACCTACTACATATGCGTAGTGATCACTATGTGTAGATGTGGCTGCGCCAAACTAGTAGGCCAAGTATGGCTGGATTTGGTGGACGTTCAGGTATGGGGGCGGGTTGTGTGCTGTAGAGGGGATGCTGGGTAGTCCATTATGCATCCAGGTGTGTTGCATTTGATATGGCCAGTTCCATCAGGACCAATCTGTGGGTATGTGTCGGTGACATTTCTGTACATTTGTATCGCACATTTTAATATTCATATGTTTGTGGGATTGTGTTCTACAGTATGGCCTGTCTGGTTGTATTGCAGATGTGTATACATGTTTTTGTGTTTCTTTCTGCTTCACCCACTGCTCCCTCATACACCTCCAGTTCACCTATTCTGCATACGACACAGTCTCGCCTTTGAGGATTATACCATTACCCATCTCCCCCCCCACACACACACACATATTCCTGACACTCCATCCATCACTGCTTTGGTTGATGGCCCATGACACGGTCAAGGTAACACATTGCATACCCTACATATGTCAGGTACCTGTATGGTTGTGTGGACTACCCTGCCATGTTTGACCTTCCACATGCTATACCTCACGCACTTAGGTACACGCCCATACTTAACTTTCATGACATGGTTGGTATACCCGGGTAACATCCGTTCAACTGTGACACATCCTGACAAGTTCAGCTTGGACCGCAGATGTGCAGATTTTGACCGACTGTTCTAATCATTGGTAGGATGCTACCTTTTCCTATGTCTAGGATGGGATATATTCTGGACACATATCCGATTGTACTGGACAACACGTACCCACAGTCAACGCTATGGATAATACTGTTCCTTTCAGCCTACATGTTGCCTTACTGTTGTAGCAGTTTATATAATCCTTCTGTTTCGTTTACATGCTTATTCTATTTCCTGTCACATATGGTATGTTAAATACGGACATACCTATTGTACATGACTATTACATGCGTTGTGGGATAAAATTCGGTCATACGGTCGCTAGATATTTACATTTATCATGTTTTTTGTTATGGACACATCTGCCCAGCTGTGTACTCTCCCTCACAATATGGGTCAGCTGGTGACCCTGACCTTTGGGCTGGACGTACCTATTGGCGGCGCGCTAACATATGATGCGTTTCACTTCCACTTGGTATAACTATCTACACTGCATTGGACTATGGGCACACGGTTTTCAATGTCATTTGTTCGAGGGATAGGGACCCGTTATTCCCTACCGTGCATTTGTGTTTGCTTCTTCATTTCGTGTTCACAGGAACTGTCTTGCATGCTTTGCATACGTTTCAGTATCCACGGACACTGACAGATGTAATTACTATTGCTTGCAAATTGTTATATGCAAGCATTTTAGGTTACACGTCGACAGCTGACATTTCCACGCCTCCGTGCGGCACTTCGACATGCCCTATGCACTCGTGCTCCTTTCCTATGCACATGGCTGTGGTGGCAGCGCACCTTCATTAATATGCAGTTGGTGCTACTGTGCCATCTTCACACCACATGGTCAGTGCAAACCTAACGCCGGCCTTGCGCCGAGCTTCATGAATCCCGGGGAAGGTTTCTTGCCTGAAAACACCTAAAGCACAGGATCCTCAAAATGTCATATTCAAGTTTGAAAACATTTTTAAAGAATGCAGTCTACATAACAGGGCATATAGGAGGGGGGAATCCATTCTCTCCAATGCACAAGAGTGAGTATTCCATCCTGGGTCATGTGTCACCCACACGTAACTGGGGATGACCCTTAAAAGCTCATAAGTACCTCTGTTGTGATTGGTTTGCTCTCCTGAACACAATGCCACCTCTTACTTATTCTCATTCCAAGGTCCTGCAGTCTTGGAGATTAGTGCAGCTGCTGCGTTTCTTTAAAATGGATACTGTACTGAACTCTGAAGCTGGGAGACCACACACACACACACACACACACACACACACACACACACACACACACACACACACACACACACACACACACACAGACGCACACACAGACACACACACACACACACACACACACACACACACACACACACACACACACACACACACACACACACACACACACACACACACACACACACACACACACACACACACACACACACACACACACACACACACACACACACACACACACGCACACTCACAGCATATCTTTGTGATGTGAGAAGAAACTAGTGCACCGGTTGAAAATGTATCTGTCTTAAATAGTGTTCCATTGTGGTTATTGAACTTTAGGTATTTTCATTTTTATCATTTTTGACCACCTGTATTATGCAATTTAGTGAGGTGTCCCTTTGTAGTGTACCTATATATACCAGCAGACATTTATTTATTTTTGCATTTGTTTACCAAGATAGCTCATCTGGGCAGCATGCCCCTTTTCAGCGAGGCCTGGGGAAAAAATCGCTGTGACATAAACATAAAATTTGTTTTAAATATGTACATACTTCTTGGTGTAATACTTGACCAAAACCTAAAGTTTGATAAACATATAACACAAACCATATCCAAAGTCCATAAAAAACTTGGAACCCTATACCGATGCAAAAACTATCTAACCAAAAACACCAAAATTACTATATCTAGAACTCACCTTCTCTCTATATCTCTTTATGCATCCCCTGTATTAACAAACGTTAACAAGACAGACCTGCACAAATTGTCCATGTGCTATAATAAAATAGCTAGATTTGCAACCAACTCTAATTTCCGCTCCTGCCCCGTCACTCACTAATACAATTAAGTTGGCTAGAAATCAACAACTTACTAAACTATAACCAATTCACCATGGCTCACTACTTGCTGTACCACACAAACATGATTCCTGATCTCTCAGGTTTACTCAACTTTCACAATTCTGCTCGCCAACTAAGATCCACAAACAAATCCCTTTTTGAAGTAGCTAAGTGTAGGCACAGTGCTGGTGAATCCCTCTACTCCTACACAGTTGCTAAATCTGGAATTCTCTTTCACCAGATATCAGATTGCAAAAACCCAATTAAAAGCCCACCTCAGTCTCATCTGGCAATGCACCTGTACTGACCATGACTAGCCCTACTATCATCAGTCAGATAAATCTTCCTCTGGCACTATCTGACATGGTTTAGTGGTACATCACTATGGCTATGAAGTGCAGGGTCCTGGGTTCGAGCCTTGCAGAGGCTGTTTATTTTAGGTTGGGAGGGTGGCCTAATGGTTAAGGTGTTTGCCTTACAAACAAAAGGTGCAGGGTTTGAGTCTCACAAGGGATAATTGGCTAAGCTTAAAATGGCTCGCAAGGGCAGTTAGCTTAGTACTAACCTATGAACCTATGAACTACTCAAAGGTCAAACACACAGAAAAAAAAAACTACCCTAATGAATTGCATTTTTAAATGTATGTATATAACTGTATATATTACTGCACTTTCTTACTCAAATACATTATATTTTCTGTTTTACTACTATATACTCTATATATTGTACACTTCTGTAACTTCTCATCATACTATGCTATGATGTATTATTGTTTGCTCTATTAATTTGTACTCATCTCTGACTTTTGTATTTTTATCATATATGTGGAGCCTTTGTATTTTTTATGATTGTCATGTATATGGAGCTCTTCTCTCCGGGTCTCTTCTGAAAATGGGCACCTGATTGTCCCAGTCATACCAACCCGGTAATCAAATATAAAATAAAAATGAACATATACATTGCAGTTATAAGGTAAGAAACAGACCATTTTCCAAAGTATAACGATTAACAGTATGACATATACAGCTTGAAAGCAAGTTTCTTACACAACATTATGTTTAGGTCCATAATAATATTACATGTTACAAGCAAACTACTAGACCAGCAATCTTACTGATATGAGTAGAACATTTATGATGCATCAGACATGGTGAGATATTACAGACGGGACCCTAGTTGTAGGGACCCTAGTTGTACGGCCTTAATGAAGTGAAGAGCAGGGGAAGTAGACAGAGAGAAACATTTTAAAAGGAGGGCGAGGAAACAAGAAGACTGAAACTGACAAGGGTAACACAAGGGTAGCTGGGTGTGAAAAATGGGGGCTGTGAAGTTAATCAGGTAGATTACATGAGCAGAACCAGATATATACCATGAGGTTTTTGAGTTTCTTTTTGAATGTAACTTGGATATCTAGTTATCTGCGATAGAGTTAGATTTTTTATTATGTTTTTTAGCTGTAGAGTTTGAATATAGGGAATCTCTGCCAAAGTTGCTCAATTTAATTATAAAGAGTAGAGATTTATCGTGGAGTTGAGTTGTCCTGCTAGGGGAGTAAGTATGAATAATGTTGATCAGACTTGGACATTTTTCTAGGTGATGAAGGATTTTCTGGATTATTAGTAACTGTGAGGGATTCTACTGATTCCCTTTTAATCCATTTTAGGATCCTGTTGGAGCAAAAGCCTATCCTGGGACTCAATGGGTATAAAGTAGCGAAACTAAGCTGTTTAATATCTACCTGTTGCTCGCTTTCTCTCTCTGTTTACATGAATGTCTACGTATATATATATATATATATATATATATATATTTGTGTGTTATATATGATTATACATGCACAAACACACACACACACACACACACACACACACACACACACACACACACACACACACACACACACAAACATATATATATATATATATATATATATATATATATATAAAAGCATTTAAATATGGTGACTGTATAGTCAACAACTGTTTTTTTACACAGTTTGGTAAACAAAACAGCCAATGGGCATTTGTCTGAGATCACTACATTACCAAGGTTGGGGTGCCTTCTCTTTCCACAGTATTGTGCAATCATGGAGCTGAAATATACAATTTGCAGAAGATTTGGCAAGGTCAAGTTCTGTGTGGGGGGGTGTGAGGGAGGGCAACATTGTTTTTTAGTTCAATGCTTCAAGGTTATATTAACTGTCAACTTTTTTTTTCCAAACTTTATGTTGTGTTAGTGACGTCACCATTTAGGTGTTTAGATATATTAAGTGATTTTAAGTGCTCCTATATGCACACACATATTATATAGGTGTATGTATGTGTAAGTATGTGTGTGTGTGTGTGTGTGTGTGTGTGTGTGTGTGTGTGTGTGTGTGTGTGTGTGTGTGTGTGTGTGTGTATAGAAAGAGGGACAGAGGGACAGTTCCAAACTTTTCTTCTTACGTCAGTGGTATAATTCTTACAGTCAATATGTCCTTTTTGTTTAGATATTGAAGCATTAACAAGTTGAAATAAATGCTGCTTAAAATGACACTCAGCCAAACACTAAACAGTGGGCAAAACATTCTCTAAATTGTATTTTATGGCAATATTGCAAAGGAATAGACTCACTGATTGGTGCATATCTGTATGCATCCTGTACTATCCCCATATTAAACTGAGCTGCTTGAATTATAATTTGATCTCTTAGTCTGCACTTTTCCTGACTTAATTAAAAAAAAATCAAGGGATTAATAAAATTGAGCTTATTTGCTGCAAGTCCTGAATCCTCGAAGTGGGATGATGTTTATGAACTTCTTACACAGGCAGTGGTGGAAAATATTTTATAGAGGCAAAGAATGTAGGATGTAAAATAATTTAAATTATGGCTGGCTTTTGCACTCGATAAAGGTTCACTCACTCAGTTCTACAGAGACAAAGTGAAGGATATTCCTTGTAACACACTCATGTTCATCCCACTGGCCATTAGTAACAGTGGCCTGCATTGTAGCCCACATCTGATGTAGTTAATGCTGTCTTTGTGATTCGGAAAACCATTATGTAGCACAAAAGAATTAGCAGACATTCAGCACCAGACTGCTGCCTGTGTTGCCAGTGTTTTATTATCTCTCTGTACAGTCCTGTGTAGAAATGAATGAGAATAAAAGAAAAAAAAGTAAAAGAAAACATTGTAAAAATCATATTAAAATGAGCAGATTTCTTTGTGGTTTTGGTTTATTTATCTTGTCTTGCAGCAGCGGCCTTAGGTCAGCTGGTGCCCTAGGCAAAAGGGGTCCACGGTGCCCCCCACACCACCCAGGTGCCCCCAACTTGGTCTACCTACACCAAATAAATACTGGAAAAGCACCCCTGCTACAGCGGCACCATAGGTGGCCATCTAGTTGGCCTATGCCTAAGGCCGGCTATGTTTTCTTGGCAGCATCAGCCAGATGTACATTTGGTGCCACTGTTACTTTAAACAAAGAGTTCTTCCAGTTTACATGTAGTTATTTGTAGCCTTTCCTAATGCATAACAGATGCTTATGATCTTTAGTGCTGACAGTTGGCATAATGGTTAAGGGGTTTACCTTAACAAATATAAGGTACAGAGTTTTATTTTCATCTTTGGGAAGGATGGCTAGGCTTCAAAAGGCTCCCTGGGCTCATTAGCTTGGTAATTACTTATAAAAAAGGGTTGCCATAATGGTTAAGGTCTTAACCTCACAGACAAAAGGTACAGAGCTTAATTCTCATTAAGGGAAATTGGCAAGGCCTAAAATGGTCCACAAGTGTAGCTAGCCTAATACTTGCCTATGAATTAGGGTACTGTCAAGAAATGTTGGATGGAAAAGTTGCACTCTTCACCCAACAATTTTACAACATATATATATTACAAAAAATTCTCCATTCATGATCAATGTCTCAGACTAACATGCTGTTAAAATTTACAACATTTTAAACGAGCTACATTTTTAAAGCATGAGAGTTAAGCCTCTAAAATAATTAATTTCAGCAGGAATTACTTGTTACAAACACTGAACAAAGGACATATATGTGCAATAGCCTGTCAGTCAAAAAGTGGCCACCACAGGGGTACTTCCTTAAGTGGCATCAGTATAACTGTCCGTTCATATATTTGTTTTGTTTTTTGTGGCAGAGCAATTTTCATTTGCTATACAAATGTATGTTTCACACACAAATTCATTTCCTCAAGTCACATGAGAAAAACAGAAAAGGAATGGTACATTTTCTTGAGCTTCCTATCTTTACATGCCAAAGTTTATTTTCTTAAATCTTGCAAAATAAAAAAAAAAGTTTTGAAATACAGGTAGTATCAGTGTGCATGTGTGTATTTGTGAGTGTCCGTGTGTGTGTGTGTGTGTGTGTGTGTGTCTGTGTGTGTGTGTGTGTGTGTGTGTGTGTGTGTGTGTGTGTGTGTGTGTGTGTGTGTGTGTGTGTGTGTGTGTGTGTGTGTGTTTGGGGAATACAGGGAGAGACTTCTGTATGTTTGGAGAGAATACATAATCTAACTTGTTGACTCCCACTAGAAGGGATGCATATGTGTAGAGAGACTAACTGTCAGATCCACTCCCTAGTGATGCAGACTTGGTATTTGTGTGTTTGTGTGTATATTTGTATGTATACAGAGGATATCTAGTTGTTTTGTTTGTGATATTGCAGATATCTGAATAAGTGACATGACAACATACGTATCTCGGTTAATATTCAGTTTTATTATATAGCCTTCATGTGAACCACAGCACATCCTCAGCTATATTGTATTCAGAAAATATGGCATAGCCCTCTATATAAATAAATAAATAAATAAATATATGTGGTTTGTGAAGAGGCAGCCACTTAGGAGAAATACTACATTTATTTCTTTATTTTTTTATTTATCTGCAGTGGTTATTTTCATTTAATGAATTTTTCCTCACATATTGTGTACTTTTTTGCATTCAGTATTGTTCTCACAATTGTTAGGGAAACTGGGGGATTTTATTTGGTTTCCTACACTAATATACAAGTGGTTAGTTGTAAATTTCACAGGTTTTAAGGTATGTACCAAATGTGGAAGAGCTAAACCTGAGACCATCTTAACACTATTAACTCAGGGTTTTGACTTGTTTCACTTGGGGCTGCGAATGTTAATAGTAGGTGCATGGTGATTGGCAAGCAATGCATAAATACACTTAACAATGACAAGATTCCTGCCATTTGACAATTACTTCTACTCATTCAACAAAGCCTTGTGGCAGAAGTGCAGGCATCCGTTCATCATTTAACTTTGTGTAATCAAGCACAACTTAATCGAACAACAGTTCTGGAAAGTCACTGTCAATGATGTTGCACAAATGGAGCACTGAAGACTTCTTTTTCTGAGAGGATGTACGAGTTACAGAGCCTGAAATTCAAGTCCTTAGTATTCACATGTCCCTGTTATTTTGGAGGTCATTCAGGCTAAAACTGAATTTCATGATCTCTAGTTGATTTCCTTAATCGTAGGACTGTTGAGGGCTCCTTCTGCTTAATCTTTGTTGTAGCTCATCAGTTAGGTGGTCACTAATGTCTTGTCACATATTGTTCTCTGCACACATGGGTTGATGGTTTGCTCTGTCTCCTTTCATTGCCTGCCTGCTCTCTTCTGGAACTTTGTTTCACTGTTGCAACTGCTTCACACTTATTGCCAATCCCTTACTTTTATCATTTACTGATAATGTTTGTGAAGTGCAAATAATTGCTATATTTGCTCTCTGACTCACTGCATATCACTAAGCAGCTTAACATTACATTGCAACCACCCAACAACAGGCTCACTTTTCCCAATTACATAAACTGTTAATTCCTTATTTGAATAATCTCACCCTACATACCACTACCTAGTCTGACACACTACCCACAACTAAAAGGAGACAACCTGGCTCTATGCCTACTCCCATAAGGACTCCTGAGACAGTAGCCATATATGTTAAGCTATTAGTAATAGGTGACTGTAGTTATGCAAACTTATTCTGCACTCACCAAGCTGTGCAGGGATAGGGCAGAGCTGTTCATATATATTTAGTGCCATGGTTGCTTTAAACAAAGAGTGCTTCCAGTATACACGTATTTATTTGGCTCATCCAGTGTCCAGTGCTATTCCCTGATTTGGCACCCACCCCTCAGCTCTAGGTTGATGGAAAAAAAAGTCCATTCCCTCAATTTGGCAGTCTAAATGAGGCAGGCCTATTCTTCCCAATTGATCTGCACCTCTCAAAAAAAAAGCCTACTGTTTTACTTGGCTTACTTCAAGAAAAAAAAGAATCTTATACTCAAACCACTTGCTACATTTTTGTTACAAATTATACCACTCACCAAGTGCTGAAGCACTTCAGTATTGTCTGCAAAAGCAGTATCAGCATTCTCTTCTGTACTGGCACTCAGAAATGCCAGTATGGAAATTAATTGCAGTACTGAACTACCAAATGATCTGCATCTCCCAATCACACCCCCTAACACCTTGCATGCAGGGCAGCTACCCCCTTCACTCCAACATGGCTATACCTCTGGGAAAGGGTTATGCTTAACTATCTCTTTGGTGTCAGGTTTCTGGATCTGAACAGAGTCCTTAGATCCCTTCAATCCAAGCATGAGCATGCTCACATTGTCTCCCACGCCTTGGTGAATGACTTTAGATGATCTAGTTCATGACAGATGCTGACAGATGCTGACAGATAATATGTGAGATCTGTTTGCATGTGTTCAGAGAAGGTAGGGCTCTTTGTCTTCAGCAGTATCTTGCCTGCTCTGAGACAATGACATAATGTCAATCAAAAATAATTGATTTCAACAATTGCATTAATAACTGGTGCCATTCTAGGGGGAGCCAATGTGTTTGTCACCTCACCATGGGATGTGATGACTGACAGGACAGTTTGATTTGCCAGGGATTGCCTTCATCTCACTCCTCAGGGCTTGTGCATATCAACTAATTAATTTTCTATCCTCATAGTGCCTTTTTTTCACAAAGTATATTTGTTAGACATTTCAGCCTAACAAATTCTCATCTGGCCTAAATTAAAGTGGATCTGTTCACTGCTAGGAGTCTGAGCAATAAATTCCCTTATCTGGAGGTTTTCTTAATATTCAGGCTCATTTATATATGTGTTGTTACTCACGCATGGTTTCATGCTGTCTGAAAGCACTTCCACTATAACAGGGTACAGTGCCTAACACACTTTCAAATTCATCTCAGGATGGCAGGAGTGCATCTGATTTATCTAACCAAATATTACCTTATACCAAATGCCTGAAGATTCTGAATGTGAGCTCCTTTGCATTTTGGTCACATTTGATAATCGATTCCTACACCATTGCCAATTACAGATCTCCATCAAGGCTTATTGTTGACCTTTGTAGGTACCCTGACAATATGTACCCTGACAATCTGGTTTCCATATCTGTTAATCTCTATACCCTAATTCTAGGTGACTTCAATTATCCATCCATCCATCAACTGGGTGTTTTTATACAATTAGCAATAAATATGCCAATATTTTCCTAGATTTCATCAATGTTAGATCAAATTGTTCCCACAAGAAGGAACACTATACTTGACCTTTCCTCATGAATGCTGCTTTGCCTGCATATGTATTACAGTTATCTCGATGTGATCAAATCTGACCACTAGACTGTCATATTTCATCACAATTAGTACCAAACTGCCCACAAATATATCCTTATAAACCCTATCGGAAGGCTCTGCATAAGGACAGTGTTGCAAATGACCTTAGAAATTATCATGTAATTAATCTCACTAGTATATTTCTTAAATAAGATATTACTTAAACACAACTAATAGAATCTGCTGGCAGAGCCGAATGAAAATAAAGCAACCTACATTACATTGCTTAAAATGAATGGAGAGATGATAAATAAGCAATCAAAGGAGTGTCATATTGCTGGAATTGAATTCATTGTCAAGTCTTGGTGAGTACCATCATGGAGTGGACCCTGTTTTTCACAACATCTTAGCAAGACAACACTGATATATAGACTGTATTTTATATAACATATATCATGGACAGAAGTAGGTTAAAAAATAAAAAAATAAGACAGCTGGGTGCACAAGACCCAGGATAAAAACGTGCCCAATCCTTGTAGGGCACTGGTGCCAAGACTGGAAAAAAATGACTGTGTAGAATCCTCAAGACACGGAAACATTCCTACGATGGGACTAGGCCAGGCCTGAGGGGTGGGTGGCCCCCTGCTGTAGAAGGAAGCAGTAGTCCACAAAAATCACAAAAATTGATAGGCCAAAAAACAATCATAAAGATGACTGAGTGGACCATTGAGGATGAGAAAGAAATTATGTGTTATTACCATTATACAAGAAGCCGAGAATTTCCAGACAGAAGATGTAAAAAAAGATTAAGAGAGAAATTACTGGAAAGAAAAAATACTTGGACAAGAAAAAACTGGCAGAAGCTTCAAATAAAAATGTGTGTTCATTAATCCAACAGATTTATTAAAAAACATTATAAAGACCAAGAAACCTTGGGCTGTTTGAAAAAAGAAGTGACTGAGGAAGTGGGAAAATATAAAGAACAAAATCTAGAGATTTTTGAAAGTTATAAAAAAGAAATATGGACATGTGAAAGAAAGACAGATCTGATATGGTGAAATATTTATGCAAAGAAGAAAGCCAAATTAATCAATACAAAAAAGCAGCCCCAAAGATATTTGAAGGAAAATACAGGCAAAGGCATCCAGATGTGGAACATTTTACAATACAAAAAATAAGATCACAAAGAAGGAATGTAGAACAGAAGATTAGTAAAGCAGAAGTTAAAAAAATAGAATTTGAAGTTATGGAATACCTGTGAAGTGAAGGATTTAGTGTAGAAAGCCTAACACAGTTTATATCACAGCATGCTGGAACAAAGAGTCCCCCATGTAAGCAGAAACAGGAGGAACATGACACATCTGAAGAAGAAATATGAACATGGTAAAGAGAAAGAGATTTAATACGGTGCAATATTTATTCAAAGGAGAAAGCAAAGTTATCCAATACAAAAAGAGCAGCACCAAATATATTTGAAGAGAAATACAGCCAAAGGCATTTGGATATGGAAAAAGTTGCAATACAAAAAAATAAAAAAAAAAAAAAACAAAGAGGAAAAGTAGAAAAGAGGATTAGTAATTCAGAAGGCAAAGAAATAAAAAGTGAGGTTATGGATTACCTGCAAAGTGAAGGATGTATCCTAGAACACCTAGCTTTAGTAATATCATAGCAGGATAGAGCAATGGATCCCCAAATTAAGGAGAAACTAGTTGAGTGGGAAACATCCGATCAGTTGCCATATCAAGATACTTTGGAACCTTCCATAGGAAATTAGTACAAAAGTTTAGTTGGAGTTGCACAACAAGGGAAGGAACTGAAAACTGTGGCAACTCTGGCACAGTCAATGTTGTGGAGTGATAGGCCAGTGAATTCCCATATGACCGAGCAACAGACGGCACAGGCTGAAACTGAAGAGAATTTGGCACAAGAATATGCTGTGGAACTTTCTATAGAATGCCTGCAGGAAATGGAGAACAAAGAATGTGCCTCAGTTTAGAAGAAAATAATCTAAGAGAAGAATTGCTTGATTTAATAGAGATGGACACGTGTTAAGGTCAATGAAGGAAATTGACTACAAAAAGACAATAAAACCCAAAACGTTAGAAGTCTGATAAAACAAATGAACACAGTAATAAGAACTGTTCATAGAGATTCATGTGATATAACAGAAGTAAATAAGATATATTACTATGCAAGTAAATTAATCACATATAAAGTATTACCACAAAAACAGAGGGCAGTAAGAGAAAAACAGGGGAGAAATCAAATGCCATCATGGAAGTACTGAATAGAGAAAACTATAAAGCAATTAAGACATGAGGTGTCACTGTTGGAAGAGTATAGAAGAGGGAACAGATGACCAACAATTCTCAGAAAGATAGACATGATAAAAGCAATGCACACCATCAGAACATATCAGGGTCTATCGTACACTATTGCAAATAATACACTAAAAATATCAGCACAGGCAGAAAAAAACATAGTAGAAATGCAGATAAATATAAAGGAAAATTCAAAATAAGCAATTCATTGATGACCCAAAAAGTTTTATAGATAATTGGGAAACAAGGTAAAAGGAATTGAAACACCACCAAAAAAATAAGAAATAGAAACATTTTGGAGAAATATCTATGAATATCAAACAAATGCCCTACACTGACCGCCTCAAAAAACTCCAGCTTTACTCCGTACCATATCGCCTACTCCAAAGTGATCTCTGCCTAACATATAAAGCTATGTCAAACCCAGAGCTGTTGGACATGCTGCACCTAAAGAAATCCCAATCCCTCTGAGCTACATGATCTAGGGACCTAAACCTTGTCACCACAATAAACAGGACATGCTGGAGGGATAGATTCCTGTCCCAGAGACTTCCTATACTCTGGAACAAGCTATCCATCTATGTCAAGCAAAGTTCTTCATTAGCACTCTTCATGAAAAATCTTGATGAGTGGATGGGAAATAGGAAATACACCCTGGGGATCACTTCTGTGTCTCTGCTGGACTTTCTGGGTGGCGTAAGCTATGGAACCTTGCTGGCTAGGCTTACGTAGGCCCTTGGGCCGATAGCCTAGTACCTACCTATGAACCTATGAACCTATAAGATCCTGTGGAACATAAAGTAATGGCCAAAGAGATTGAAACAAACTTAAGAAAAGACCCTAAATGGAAAACCCCAGGCCCAGATGCAGTACATCAATTCCGACTAAAAGTATGAACATCTTTACATGAAGATTTAGCCATGAGTAAGAACTATTTATATGCATACCCCCAAAAAGACACCAGTCTAGTTAACAACAGGAAAAACAATGCTCCTACTTGAGTGAACCTGCAAGCTATCCTAAAAATTATAGACCAATAACCTGTCTTCCAATGATGTATGAACTATACACTGGAATTCATGCAGACAAAGTTTATGATCATTTAGAAGAAAACTCAATCATGGCAATAATAGAGAAGAGTAGCAAAAGAAAGCCATATGGAACAAAGGATCATTTGTTGTTAAATAATGTCATAATGGAGAACTGTAAAAAGGGGAAGAATCTTAGAATGGCATAGATTGACTACAAATAAGCAATTGACAGTATCCACATTCATGGATAAAAGAGTGGTTAAAATGTATAAAATACACCCTACACTGATCTACTACATTACAGCAATCATGTGTACAGTGGCAAGCCACTTTGCAGTTAAGCCATGATAAAGGACAAATTATTATTCCAGGGATAAAAATTCAAAGGGGGATATTCCAAGGGAATATTCCAGGATGACTCTTTGTCACTGATGCTCGTTTGTTTTGCCCTTAACCCATTAAGCTGTTTAATTAACAGATTAGGTCACGGCTACAATTTGGCTCCCAGAAAACAACAAAGTGTAAATACTTCTAATCTTCTTTTTGTAAATGATTTAAAACTGTATAGTTCATTAGATTAGGAACTGAAAGCACAACTCTAAGTGGTCAAAACATTTTCAGATGATATAAAAATGTCATTTGGTCTTGATAAATGTGTAAAGACAATCTTTAAAGCAGGAAAGCTGCAGAACCAAGAAAACATCAGTTTGGGACAGGAATGTGATATAAAATAACTTGAGAAAGAGGGAGTGTATAAATATTTGGGAATCAGTGAAGGATCAACAATAAAACATGAATAAATGTGACTAAAACTTAGTAAGGAATATTTTAAAGATTAATACTGAAAATAGTGTTGACATCTAGGAACAAAGTCCAAGTTATAAACCAATTTGCTCTTCCTGTCCTAACAGTTCTGGAGTGACTGACTGGCCCCAAAAAGTGTTGGATCGGTTGGACAGGAAAACAAGAAGGATGCGTCATGCTCATCAAATGATTTATAAAAATCAGTGCATACCAAGATTATATATTTCCCATTCTGAAGGTGGGATGGGCCTCCTTGAAATTGATTACATGTGTAGATCTGCAATCGTGGGACTGCACACACATCTGCTGACCTCACAAGAACCAAATGTAGTGAAAATTTTGAAACATGAGGAGAATAAGTCTAAGATGACTTCCTTGCTTAAACCAGTAGATGCATATCGTTGTCAAGCAGGAATGGAAATCAAACCAGAAGAAGATAAAAATCAGGCAGCAGCAGAATGTGCTAAAAAAACAAAAGAAAGAATATAAAGTGAAGGCTCAGATGAGAAAGCAAGAAATGTGGGAAATGCGTAAATACAGTTGCAAGTATAGAAAATTTTGGTACGACCTCATGTTGATCAGGATTGAATGCAGGAATGGCTAAAGAGAGATGAATTTAAACCATAAGATGAAAGTTTAAGATTGGAGGTGCAAGATAGTGGACTATGTACATGCTAGTTTACAAAGTCCATTGAACATTTGGGAGAAACAGACAAAAGTTCTTCTTTTGGCTTTTTCCTGGTTAGGGGTTGCCACAGCAGAACTCCGGTCCGCTAATGATTGGCAGTAGATTTTTTTTACGGGTGCCAGCTCTATGCCCAACCTTCAATGAAGGCACGCCCATTCTACGCATGTCTTTCGAATGCCACTCAACCACGGGGAGGACATGCAGACTCCACACAGAAGGCACTCCAGCCGGGAATCGAATGGGGGATCCTCTTGCTGTGAGGCAACAATGCTACCGCTGCACCACCGTGGCTTACAGAAACAGACAAAAGTAGGCTTTGTAAAACAGAATTGGAAACAGTCACCCATCTTGTTGCTGGTTGTTATATATTAATGGCAGAAGGACTGTATACTGAAAGGGATAATAATGTTGCATTACTGCTAAATTGGGGATTGTGCAGACATTATAATATTGAAGTAGCTAAAAAACACTGGAAACGAGTCACAAAGCATTATAGAAAATGATGAAGTTTATATCACATGGGATCACCCGTTACCAACAGTTCAAAAAATAGATGCAAGAAAAACAGATAAGTAGTTCATGAAAATAAGACAGAAGTAACATTGATCACTGAAATTGCTACACCCAGTGACTACAGTGTCTTATGTACAGAGAGACACAAAGTCATAAAATACCAGAATTTGCAGGCAGAAACAAGGGCAATGTGGAAGAAGGATACCTAGACAGTTTGAGTAGTAGTAGTAGTAGTAGTAGCAACAGGTCTTCTAAAAAAGAATTTACAGTCATACTTAGATATGTTACTGATACATGTAACTCCATATGAATTGCAGAAGGAGTCATTTCTTGGAACACTGCTGGTGCTTTGAAGAGTATTTCTGGCTAAAATTAAAGATTGAAACATTATTTTAATCGTACTTGTGACTTAGGAATGGGATCCATTCCTGTCATGGTATTAGAAAGCCAAAAGACTTGGAGAAATTAAAAAAAAGGGCTAAGCAATTCAAGTTAATATACATTGTTTAAAATGAAAAAGACACATCACACTTTGCTATTAAAACTAAATAAGACATTTCTCTTGAAACAATACATGACATTTTTGAAACAAGATATGCTATTTAAACACAGTGACTCCTGTCCTCTATCATAGATAAATGAGCCTAAAATATAGTACTTAATACTATCTAATATAGATAGAGTAGTAACCTAGTTTAACTAAATCACACTCACAACTTTAATCATACCATTTTAACAATTTAGCATATTAGCAATCAGATGGCCCTAAACCCAGTAATGCCCTTTTTAGCAATTAGGTTTAATTTCTAATCCATAAAATGCAAGTCATTGATCTTTCATGGTAACCCTGAATAGCATAAATATTCTAGCAAGCATTCTTCTTCTGGCTTTTCCTGGTTAGGGGTCGCCACAGTGGATCACCTGTCCACTCATGATTGGCAGTGGAGTTTTACGGTGTTTAGTTGCCAGCCTGGCACCCAACCTTCTACAGAAGGCACACACACTCACGCCTAGGGCCAATTTAGAGTATCCAATCCACCTACAGCATGTCTCTGGGATGTGGGAGGAAACTGGAGCACCTGGAGGAAACCCACACGACCACAGGGAGGACATGCAGACTCTGCACAGAAGGCACCCCAGCTGAAAATCAAACCAGAGGACCTCTTGCTGTGAGGCGACAACACTAACCGCTGCACCACCGTGGCCGCCCTATACAAATTAAGATCCCAAAATACTACAGCATCACTTCAGCACATTCACATTATTTACTGTAAATTTGACAATCATCAGCTTCTTTTTACTTATTTATTTAGCATGTTAACTGGGTAAGTGGGCATGTCTAACACCCTTGTCAGTTATGACCTGGGCCAAAAGGTAATGAGGTATTACATTCAGCTGCATAGGTTAATACTAGGCTAACTGTCCTTGTGAGTCATTTTAAGTGTAGTCATTCTAGCAAGCAAGACACAATGAAAACATTCTAACAGAAACATAAATAGCTACAGTATCGTATTTATCACACAAGAGAAATACAAAGGAATGAGATGCTGTTTAAGCCACAACAGCCTTATAACTTTAAATTGTATTGTATCAAGTATTAATCTTACTTAAGGAGTCAGAGGGTCTTATAATTGCAGCCATACCAAACAGTAGTCTGAAATGTTGTCGAATCCAAAAGTGTCAGTCATTGATCCTGTCTTGCTAACTTTGAACAATATACATTTTCAAACATATATTACACAGCTGGGATATGCCACCATAAAGATCATATAGCCACATGGACAAAATTAGCACTAATAGAAAAAGCTTCATCTGAAAGAGTACATGGAAATTCTAGTACAATCCATTTTGCAATCCTGTGGTCAAGGCTAGTAGTTCTAACAGTCATATTGTTTTTTATTTCTATTATTGACTTCACTAGAATTCTAAATTATTGCATTTCTAATCTTGTACATTGCTTACTATACAAATTTATTTTATTTATTTTACATTTGTTAACCAGGAAAGTCCAACTGGATATAGGTCCATTTTCAGCGGAGGCCCGGAGAGAAAAGCTCCAGACATACATAACATGTATACATACAGTGAAATATTACAAAATGGACATTTGTTCAACAATAGATAGACACATGTTCAGGATTTTCTAGAATACACACAGGAATAGTTGGAAATTATTAACTGTTAGGAAATAGTTGGAAATTATTAACTGATAAGGGAGATCACATACATTTATAGTGGTTCACATACATGGTTGAGACAAGATATCATCCTTACTTTAATACTTTCCAGTAGGTAAGATACATATACTCAGATTTCTAAACAGTTACTGAATCAGAGTAATACAATGAAAGTTTTTTCCTGTAATAAGGTTTTCATTTATAGTTGATATTTGAGTGGGGGTTAGTCAGGGTTTGTACAGGGGCAAAGCCAATGCATTTTTAGGTGTTTTTTAAGAGATATTTTGAATTGGGTTAAGGAGAGAACTGTAGTAAGTTCTGCAGGAAGTAAGTTCCAGGTTTTACCGACAGAGTTAGTAAATAGTGATTTACCAGCTGAATTGTTGGATTTAACAGTTTGTACTAGCGTTCTGTTGGAGGAGCGGAGTGTTTTTAGGTTTTTAGGTTACTGTAGGGAGTGATAATATTTTTCAGTATGGGTGTGCTGTCTGGTTAGTACAGAACTTTGTGAACAACTATTAGCTGGTTATATTGAAGTTGGTAGGGTAGTTCTTGCCAGCCTAACGATTTAAGGTTTAGACAGTGATGGGTTCTATAAGCTGATCCTGTGGCAAATCTGGCAATATTATTGTAGCAGCTAGTAAGTTTATTGAGGTTAGATTCACTTAGGTTTGCGAAGATGGGTGAGGCATAAAGAAGGGTTTTCAGTAAAATGATACTGTCTTTCTCTCAGCTCACGCATGCATAAATATCTTGTTTTTAAACTGCATGAAATATACATGGAACTTACATACTATATATATATATATATATATATATATATATATATATATATAGTAAAGATATGTTACTATATTAAATCTTTACAAATCATGATTTACAGTTAATAACTCCATATCACTGTAGTGAGACAGGAATATCTCTTAATTTATAGGACATTAACAAAATCTGCATACAAAGCCAGGCAATGACACTCAAAAAGAGAGCTTAGTCCCATCTACTGTATTCTTGATTTATACTGAGTAACAGGGTCGATATTATATGTTCGAAGTTTGAAAACTTCGAAAGTTAAATCATCAAATTTAAATGTTCAAAGTTTCAGACATCGAACATATAATAAAAAAACAAAACAAAAACAAACGGAACTTACCTGACTAGTGTAGGCAGGGTATAAGCCTCCATGCACCCCCCACACCCCCGTTCTTTAAATATGCCAACTCCAAGATTGCAATATAGTGTGGTAAAGGGAAGATTTATCTTACTGCACTATAGTGCGGTCTCGGAGTTGGTATATTTAAAGAGTGGGGGGGGGGTGGGGGGGTGCAGGGGTATTTGCCCTCCTGCCTACAGTCGTTAGTTTTGGGTTTGGGTTTTTTTTTACATATGTTCGAAGTTTTATAACTTCAAACATTTAAATTTGATATTTTAACGTTAGAAGTTATAAAACCTCAAACATATGATATAGACCCCAATAACAGACAGACTTCTTTCCATAGCACCATCTTTGTGTTAACGAAGTCCAGACAGTCCATGCCAGTTCACTTTCTAACACTTTGGACAGACTCAAATTTCTCTAACTTAATCTTCTAATTAAATCAATTACTTTCAGTGCAAACCTTTTGTCTATACATCTCAACTGTTTTATCTCACATTTCCCAATATCTTTTTCCTATAAGAGAAAGAAAAAAAGACACACTCACTTACTCCACTTATTCCAAAACGTTTTGCATACCAAACTATTTACCCCGATCAGTGTCTTAAACTATGTAAAATCTTGCCCAGCTTATATGTTTTGTATTGTCTTATCAGTGCATGATAGGAGCGGTACTGTCAGCCATGCCAGGAGAAGTGGGGCAGTGGATGTGTAACATATGCCAGAACAGCCAGCTGGAATTTTATAAATAATTACATGTCATTTGTATATCAAACTGATTTGTACAGATGCTTGTTCTGAAAATGTATTTGTGAGGTTTGCTTGTGTTAAAATATATCAACAGTGTACCCTGCTGGAAGGAAAAGAAATGTACATGTATTATTGTAATTGCATTAAATGTATATGTTTTAACAGATGACTGGAAGAGAAGAGTTTAATCTCAAACTTTAAATTTTATTTTATTTATTTATTTTACATTTGTTGTCTGGGCTAGTCTAACTGGATACATGTCCATTTTCAGTAGAAGCCGGGGAGATAAGCTCTGTGAGACCAAAAACAAAACATCTCATATACAAACAAAAATCTCATAAACAAGTATACATATGTAAAATGTATGTTGTAGGTTTAGTACAGAGATTATCAAAGAGGGTAGACATTCAAAACATAGTACAAAGAAATGCAGGCACAATACAAAAAAATGCAGGATAATACATAATATAAAAAGGTTAGGTACTAGGCTATCGGCCCAAGGGCCTACATAAGCCTAGCCAGCAAGGTTCCATAGCTTACGCCACCCAAGAAAGTTATTTTCCTGTACCACTGTCCAGCAGAGACACAGAAGTGATCCCCGGGGTGTATTTCCTATTTCCCATCCACCCATCAAGATTTTTCTTGAAGAGTGCTAATGAAGAACTTTGCTTGACATAGATGGGTAGCTTGTTCCAGAGTATAGGATGTCCCTGTGACAGGAATATATCCCTCCAGCATGTCCTGTTTATTGTGGTGACAAGGTTTAGGTCCCTAGAACATGTAGCTTGGAGGGGTTGGGATTTCTTTAGGTGTAGCATGTCCAACAGCTCTGGGTTTGACATAGCTTTATATGTTAGGCAGAGATCACCTTGGAGTAGACGATATGCTATGGAGTAAAGCTGGAGTTTTTTGAGGTGATCAGTGTAGGGCATGTTAGTAAAAAAAAGTTGTCACAAACATAAGTTTCCAGAAGATGGAAGTAAGAGTATATAATAGGACAAGGGTATGTTGTATTAAGGAAAATAGGACTTGATTAATGGGGCTAAGAGGGTAGGCAGAAGCAAGATTAGAAAAGCTAGATGCTTAGTCAGGCTTAGTATAGGGGCACAACCAGTGTGTTCTGAGGAAGAGTTTTAGTCTACCTTTGAAAAGTGATATAGAGGGAAGTGAGCAAAGATCACTGGGAAGTTGGTTCCAGTATTTTCCAACAGTATTAGAGAAGAGAGAGTCCCCAGCTTTGTTGTTTGATTTTGCAATATCTACAAGAAATTTATGTGATGATCGTAAGGTCTTCAGATTGGTATAGGGGATGATGAGGGTAGATAGTACAGGAGTATTGGTAGATTGGTAAAGGGCCTTATGGGCAATGGTCAGTTGGTGGAATTTAAGCTGATTTTGCAGTTCAAGCTATCCTAGATGCTTTAGATTATAACAGTGGTGGGTTCTGAAAGGGTTTCTTGTAGCAAATCTGGCTATGTTATTGTAGGAATGTTCTATTTTATTTTGGTTGTTTTTAGATAGATTTGTATATATGGGTGAGGCATAGAGGAGAGTAAAGATTAGATGAGTGTGAGCAATAGTTATTCTACCTGAAGGAGAAAGGAAGGGTTTGATCCTATAGAGAGAGCCTAGTTTTCTGTTAACAGTGTTTAGAGTATTATTGATATGGGTGACGAAGTTGAGGTTATTGTCTGTGGTGATACCTAGTAGTTTGGTTGTAGGTTCTGGGGATATGAGGGTACCATTATTGGATGTTACAGTGAAATCTACTGGGTAGGACTTACGAGTAGGAGTAAAAAGGAGGAGTTTAGTTTTTCGGGGTTAAGGAGGAGACAGCGCTGAGTAAACCATTGTTCAACTGTGTTAAACACTTTTTGGATAAGGGAGTGAAGTTCAGATTTGGTTGTGGATGAGCATATAAGAGTGGAATAATTCGCGTATTGGATGCATGTAGCTTGGGGGATTGCTAGGTGATGGTCATTGATAAATATAGAGAAGAGTAAGGGTCCTAATATGGACCACTGAGGGACACCAAGGTTAACAGGCAGGTGGGTAGATAGATTATTGTGCCAAAGCACAGCCTGTTGTCTGTTATCTAAGTAGGACCTGAACCATTTTATAGCAAGTTCATCTAATGACAGGGATTTCAGGATATTTAAAAGTATCTGGTGATTTACCATACTGAATGCCTTGGACAGATCAATAATCAATGCAGAGGAAAGCCTACTGTGGTTGCAGTTTTTGTTGATACAGTCAGTAAAAGAGAGGAGGGCAATAGTAGTGCTCTGGGAAGGTCTGAAACCATGTTGACAGCTGGATAGTAAATTATTTTGGATTAGGTGGTCTAGCATTTGCCTGTGGATACATTGTTCCATGATCTTTGCCAAATGAGAAAATAAGGCTATGGGACGGTAGTTGGAGAATTCAGTATAGCTTCCGCCTTTATGTAAGGGGATAATATGGGAGACTTTACAGATACTAGGGATGTGTCCTTCACTGATGGTTCTATTGTTCAAGATGGAAATGGGATAGGTGATGGCTTTTTCTGATTTTTGTAGATATTCAGTGGGTAGTTGGTCTGCTGAAGGAGAGGATGGTTTCAGTTTTTGGATAAGGGTAAGAATATATGTTGTTGGAACCGGTTGGAAGAGAAATGGAGGGGGTTGGGTAGAGTTAGTGTTAGATATAGGAAAGCCATCAGGTGATAACTGACTGGCAAGTGTTTGAATGGCTTCAGTGAAAAAGGTATTAAAGGCATTGGCAGTTTGCTTGGGATTATCCAGGTCTGTGCCTTGTGGGTTTGGTGTGATAGATTGACCTGGGTGTAGAAGTTGGTTAATACTCACCCAGAACTTTTGTGGTATATTATGGTGAGTCTGCTGGAATTGTAGGTAGTAGTATCTTTTGTCAGAGAGTATAGCATTTTTAGTGCCATTTCTCAGCTTTCTGAAATTTTGTTGGTCTACTGGGTTTTTAGTCATTTGCCATTTATTCCAGTATTTATTTCTGAGATGGATTTTATGCCTGGTTTCTTTTGAAAGCCATGGGGCAGATTTAGATCTGATTCTGATAGAGCGGGTTGGAGCATGGTGGTCGAGTATAGCTAGGAAGTTAGAATTAAAGTATTTAACAGCTTCCTCCAATGGGAGGTGTTTTAAGGGAGAACAGTTACATGCTTTAAGTTCACTTTGGAAGAGATCGAGGTTAAAGTGTTTCTTGGTTCTAATTGTCCTACAAATGGTTGGAATGGGTAGATTGGTCTTATGTCTGATGATGATGTAGGTGAGTGAGTGGTCACTCACATCATCAGGGAGGGTTCCAGCTTCATAAGTCTGGGGAAGATTATGAGAATCCAGTTTAAGGTACTTTCTTTCTTATTAGGCGTGTTTATCCTGGTAGGGAAGGTAATGGTTTGAGAAAAACCAAATAGGTTAATATGGGTGGTAGGGTGACTACCGCTGCAACACTTCCAATCAATGTTAAAATCTCCTAGGATTATGGTTTCTTGCAGTAAGTTTTGAGGTAACCAGCAAAGGATATCTTCTATGGTGGCACTGTTATTGCCAGGAGATAGATAGATACAGATATTATGAATAGATTTGACAGTGTTGATTTGAAGTTTGGAAATAAGAATTTCAGTGTTGGAGTCTTGAGGTGGTTTATAGTCGTAAGTAGTAATTTGTAGGCCTGATTTAAATAAGATAGCAATCCCACCACCCTTCAGAGCTACATGGTCAAGTCGTAAGATATTATAGCTGGGTGGGATGACTTCATTGTCTTTAGTAACAGGTTTTAACCAGGTTTCTGTTAAGCATAGAATGTCAAAGGAGTAGACTTCCAAGAGAGAATGGAGTTGTGCAAGTTTGTTATTAATACTACGTACATTTAGGTGAGCTATTAAGAGTGAGTTTGGTGGTTTGGTAAGAGAATGAAAAGTAGAGGGATTGGGGTTGAGGAGTTGAGTGGGAGTAGTAGTTGTTGGGCCTGGGTTTGGGTGAATTTCTCCATATTTTAAAGAGAGGAGTTGTATTTGAAATCTAGGATTTGGGGATTTGCAATATAGGTTTAGAGTTTTCCTGGGATTGAGAGAGTTATATCTAATCTTCTCCCTATGTGGGAGGATGGCATAATGGTTAAGGTGTTTACCTGGCAAACACAAGGTGCAGGGTTTGATTCTCACATGGGGTAATTGGCTAGGCTTAAAATGGCCCACAAGGGCAATTAGCCTAGTACTAACCTATGAACCTATGAACCTATGTGGGCTATTCTATGATATTTAGGCAGTAGATAGCTGGGTGTAGATGTTATATTAACATGGTTAGTGTGAATAGGTAGAGAAGGACAGGTGGTTAGCTTATTGGGGTATTGAAGGTGTGGATATAATGGGTGTTCATAGGAGGTAAGCAGGTAGGCTAAAGTTAAAGTCGGTAGGAGTATGAGTTTGAGTAACAGCTGTAAGTGGGCTGAGGTGGGTAGTTTGCACATTTGGATAGGTTAGTTGTTAGGTCTTTGTTCTAGGTATGGAAGTATAGCAGAGGTAGATAGGGAGAGGTGGAGGGTGTGGTAGGAGAGGTAGGGAGTGATAGGTGAAAGGAGGGAATAGGTGATTGCTGGCAAATGTTAATGTTCTTAGTGATTGGTGGGAAGGGGAAAGGAGTGTGGTTAAGTAGTATAAAAGTAGGACCCCTGGGGTGGGTGGAAATTGGGGTAGGGTAAGGGAGCAGAGTGAGCCCTCAGGGCGAACAGAGCAGGGCAAGAGCAAAAGAGGTGAGTACAGCACAGAATGTAACAGCCACTGCTGTTCAAATGACTGAGGCAAGAAATTATTCAGTGTAAATAACAGACGTGCTGTTAGTCTGGGCTTTTGGGATGATGGGAGTGTGCATTTAACCAGGTTTAGGGATAGAGGGTAGGAGTAGTAGACTAATCTACCTGTATTTGGTATGGAAAAAAAATTTAAAACTTCAGGATAATAAATGTTGTCCGGCTATATAAAGTTATAATTGTGGATGCTGCCACCTAGTGGTTGAAGGAGATATCAACCTGAGGGATTAGCAAGAGCAGTTTCTGTAATACTTATTAAGGTTAAGTCAGGACTGGAGGGAGGAGAGTGGCCAAGGGTCTGCAATAGGCTGCTTAACATGCTCACTCGGGAAGGCAGGCTATAGGTGGTACAAAGTAAAATATTGTTCAGGTAATTAGCCTTAAGCTACATACATTGGTAAGGTTTTGAATTTGGGGATTCCTCTCTGTGGTAACTTTCTGTGAACACGAGATAGCAGGTAAAGTTCAGAGAAGTCTCCTAGGTTACACAGGATGGAAATTCATTTAATTGGATGATGGGGAGGGAGCACCCGAGGACGGTTAACTGTAAGAAAGAGACACACACAAAGTGTTAGATAATCTAGCGGATGCAGGGAAGGGGTAGAGAGTTAAGGCAGAAATATTGCTTTCTACAGAGGAGTAAAGTGTTAGTAAGGTCATACAGTCAGTAGAGAGAGTCTAGGGATAGATGTAGATAAATGATATGAGAACAGGGAGAGTATATGTTGATTAGTAAAAAGTAGAGAGCAAGTCATTTAAATATCTTATCCAATGCAAGTAAGCAGTGTAAACATTCATTCCAATAAAGCAATCACTGTATAGCATAATAAAAATACATCTTGTTCAATAAAACTCAGGTTACATTAAACATAGGTTTGCACAGAAAAGCAGAGATTTTAAGCAAAGCTCATTCAGTTGGTGATGTTTCAAATGTCATAGAATATCCACAATAATAGTATCATGTACAGTGCAATGTCCGTGTAAGCACTAAAAACAGAAAGAAAGCAGCAGCTTTAGAAGTCAAAAAAGGCGGTAAGGGTATAGTAGGAGCTTTTAGTCTTAATGTAGGGTATTATAAACCATTTACATGCATAGACTCATCAGAAACACTTTATGTTCAAGCAGGCCGCTAAAGAATGCATGACGCATTAGCATAGTGCTCTAAACAGATACCAAGATTGTACAGCTCCTTTTAGGTGAGTGTCCTATAGCTTAACTTTAAAATGTTTTAACAGATGACTGGAATAGAAGAGGTTAATCTCAAACTTTAAAATATATCTGAAATTAAATTACTTTAATGGATAAGCCATAAAGATGTTATCCCACAGTTTTGAATGGAGCCAGAGATAAAATTGAATTACTTTATGGGATAAGCCATAAAGATGTTACCCACAGTTTTGAATGGAGCCAGAGATGCAATGTCTGTGCTAGAGAGTAGATTGTAGCTCCTGTAGGAAGAGTGGAATGTTTTATGGCTTCCAGATGATTTAATCAAACTTAGGTAAAGATGTATTGCAGCACATAGGTACTAAACACTGGCAGCTTCTGGTTATGAGGGATAGTGCGGGAAACAGAGCCAGATGACCAGATGTGTGTGATGTCATTCTGTAAGCCAGAAATGATATATAGATATTAGTAGGAGATTGCTCTCAGCATTCTGTATTCTGTGTTCGATCTGACAAAAAGGACTACTCACCCATGTTATCTTGTCTTGTTCTATTTAGTAAGTAGGAACAGTAATTCTTTAGATTAGTCAGGAAAATATAGTGAGAATAGTTAAGCATTATGTTTTTCTGTAACTGTGTGACTCTATCCAGCTGTGTTATTTTTAATATTTCCTGTGAATGAGACTCTGGTGTTTACTATAAATAGATATTTAGTATTTTCATGTTCTTTTATTAGTTATTATTAAATACAATTAAACTTTTCATTGTGGTTGGTCCGTTTTTAGAAAATATTTAAGTTTTGAGAGTATTTGCATTTATTTATTTGGTGATAACTCTGGGTACTTATGAAGCCTGGCTGTT
This sequence comes from Protopterus annectens, assembly GCF_019279795.1. Classification (NCBI taxonomy): domain Eukaryota; kingdom Metazoa; phylum Chordata; order Ceratodontiformes; family Protopteridae; genus Protopterus; species Protopterus annectens. The sequence continues at coordinate 1,259,100,156 of NC_056737.1, forward strand.
TGGTCAAAATTACCATTTATAATAATATTAACTTCCCTCAGTATAATTGGCTATCCTTTTAATAGCCTTATAGTAACTGACTGGTGGCAGTGAATCTATCATATAATATGGGCAAAGTTGGTAGAGCAGGTAATCTGTACCAGACTTTCCCAGGTGTGTGTGTGTGTGTGTGTGTGTGTGTGTGTGTGTGTGAAAATGAAATCTAAAAGAGCGCGTGTGTCACCTACTGGGGCAGGGACAAAAAGCACTGGATTCACAGAGAGAGTGGTGAAGGACTTGGCTTGGGCACTCAGCTGAGGACTTAACTCTGAAGCTGTGCCAGTGGGAGCCTTACTGAAGACCTGGAGGGAGACAGACACAGAAACCCAGACTCCAGGCTGAGTGTGTTCCCTGTGTGCTCTTCAGGGAAATTGTGTTTGATGCAGAGAGGCCTGTATCTGGAAATACTGAGTGCATCCATTTGCATTCCAAGTGAACATCCCTTTCCAGTGTCAGTGGTGAGGATTCAGGCTTTTGATTACTTACCCAGAGTGGGGATTTCACACATATTTACAATCATCACCATTTTCTCCTTAGGTACAATCTCTGGTTCAACATCACTCACCATTTTGACTTCTAAGATAACCTATCTACAGTTTCTATCAATTACACAAGTATCCCGCCAGAGCTGCCATTGTTAAAGGAGGCTTACTTGACCAACTGGTATATGTTTCACCACTTTTTGCTACAGCCTCACACAAAAATGTATAAATATTTCAGTTAAGCTGTAATAAAGTCTAGTAGTCTACCACTCTATCACCAAGTGTCCATGTATAAAGCACCACTATGTTATCCCAACATGAATCAAATGTCTACCTGTATAAGGCAGATCAAGCCTCCTTTTAGGCTCCCTACTCTTCAATCTGCTTAATGAAGATATCCTGTCTCTACTCACCATGTAAGTGATTTCAACATTTCCACCCTACAGGGTCCAAAGCAGTGCCAGAGCAAGACCTAGACTCCAAACACCCATCTCTAAACTTCCCTGAATTGACCATAGCTTCTGAGTCTTAGCCCCCAAACTATGGCAGTCCTGTCCTGGACATAACTGAAAAATCAGAATACTCCAATTTCTAGGACAAAAAAATTCTAGAAGATAAATTTAAATGTAAGTGTAGTAAGACAGGACATGTTACCAGACTAATCAAATTTCTGACTGCATCTACTTATCATACATTACAGTGTATCCTCTATAACCCTGAATGATACATGATACAGCAAACACCTTGTAAATATGTGTACCATCCTGCACGTCCTACTAACCCCTTCCATATTTACTTTTCTGCACTAACACTGGGCTCCCTTGTACTTTCCTGATGCTACACAACTTGCTGCTCTCTTTTGATTGGTAAATTCTCCAACTTGCTTTAACTTTAATTATGCCACAGCTTTTGCCATTGTAGCAAATTTATGAATGATGTATTAGAACTCATTGCTGTACCCACAGGTTTTCTTATGTTTGTATTGTATTTTCTCTTTATCTTGTAGTAATTCTAGTCTTTTGCAGTGGTCATTACAGGCCAGGCCATATTATCCACGGTGGTGGTGCTGCAGTAGCATTGTCACCTTACAGTAAGACACTGTCCGGTTTGACTCTCAGCTAGAGCATCTTCTGCGTGGAGACATGCGTGAATGGGCATACCTTCGTTGAAGGTTGTGCATCAGGGCTGGTAACTTGGCATGTAAAAATCAACTACCAATCATTAGCGGACCGGAGTTCCACTGTGGCAACCCCTAACCGGGAAAAGCCGAAAGACACAAACAAATTACAGGCCAGGCCATATTGCAATTGATCATGCTTGATCAGAGTTTTCCCCCAGTAAACAAATACTAATAAATTAAAATAAACATTATCATCTGTATGACATCTTAATGCATAAGTATCATCAAATTCTCCTTGAACAAACACTTTCATATTAGCAGTGGCATTTAATCATTACAAATGCAGAATTCATAAGAGATGTTCAAACACCTGGAGCACTCTGAAATCTGTCCTTATGCTTCTCTGTCAATTTTTGTAAATAATTTTGTTTAATGTATAGCCCATTCATTGATCTAGAGGCAGTATGGGTAATGGCTAAAAATGCATTGTATTTAGTCAACCTACTCAGGTATCATGTAAATAAATACATAAACTGGATGCAGCTTCTGCCTGATTATTTGCCACTGGATGCCATCTTTGGTACCATGTGGTCACTAGCATTTTCTTTAAATTTTTTAAGTTTTCAAATCTAGTACAAATGTACTCATTAGAGATTCTTTTTTTGTGACAGTGCAGCATCCCCATTAGCCCTCACCCATCCTCATATGGCAGAATAACAATATAGCTGGTTGTAACCCTGATGTCAAGGGACATTAGTCTAGTCCACTCATGATGAAGGGAGTCCATAGGAAAAAAGCAGTTTCCACCAAATGGATTAAAATATTTATTCATCACCAGAACGAGTGGGTTTTATTGGAATGACCTCATTGAGGCCAGGAAACCTATGTACTATTAATTCTATGATCCATGTGGTTTCCTCACATATGGTTTTCTGGCCTCACTGAGGTCATTCCAATAAAACCCGCCATAAAGAAAAGGCGGATACAATACTGATTAATGATTGGTTGAAAGGTGTTTTAAATATTCTTTTATGTTTGGCAAAGAAATGTCTGAAGAAGGGTAACATCCCGAAAGCGCTCACTGTTGGAATTTATTTGCTTTTGTATTTTCATATATTTATGGTTCGTTCTGGTGCTCAATAAATATTTTAATCCATTTGGTGGAAGCTGCTTTTTTCCTATGGACTTGTGCTTTTTCATGGGTAGTTACCTTTGGTGAGGTTTCCAAGTTTTTTGATTTATCTTAGACCATGATGAAGGGAGGTACCACAGAAAACAATGGTTGGACCAGTAAGCTACACTTTAGGGTTATGATCCATATGGTGATAGTTCTACTGCTTCATTATTCTAGCATTTTATCAGACAGACCACTGCACACAATGAGGCATCATTCAGAAGTGTCATAATCCCCATGCCTAAAATAGCAATGCCTCCAGCGCCTTCTCATTTGCCAGTCACCTGTTATTACTGAGAGTAAGTCTTTACTCAGTTGCAGAGGCAGCACACACTTCACTATGATCCACCCACTCCACCCTCCCCTTTGGCTTCATTTTCTGTTTATCTCATTCATTGCCCTAATTTTGTATATTTTTACCTCCTCAATAATGGTTTAAAGCTGAATATTTGAAAGTTCATTGACTATGCATGCATCAGTCATTTTGCTCATTGTCAAAGCTGTTTCTCCTAACAGTCTACTTTTTATATGATCATTTCTAACTCTACATACAAATCTATCCTTTATTAATAAATCAGGCAAATTGTTAGATACACTGTCTTATCCTCCTTGCTTTAGTTCAGCCACACAAGCATTACTGACTCCCAATTCCCTTCATTTACAGTGAAAATAAATTCCTTACTTGTATTAGATTTTTCTTTGGCTCACAGTAATTTTAAATTTGTCTTTTTAGACACACATATTATTTCTCTCCCTCTCTGCCCCCAATGTAAAACTGTTAACTACTCTGATTGCATATTTGTTTATTACATTAAGGATGGTTCTACATCATACTTTTTCTGTTTTTTTTTTTAGTAAGTCCACTTGAATTAAGGGTCTGCCTTACAATATTAAATTCCACTGACTTTCCAACTTGTTTTTTTTTTCATTTATTATATAAAAGACAAGCATGAACTATTTACACTTTTTATACAAAATAATACACTGTAAATTGAATACTTTAGATTAATATGACAAAAATCACATACTTCATTTCAGTTGACAAATTATTGTTTCAAACAATAAATTCTATTTGATACAATATTAAAATTGTTCCAGTACATATTTCTTTTTGACATACAACAGTGGATAGCTTCAGAAACCCTATGAAGTTAGGAGGTGAATCAGTCTTCCAAATCATTGTAATTAGTTTTTTCAATTGCTAATCAAGCCCAGACAAGAGGATATTGGGAGGGATTTATAGAGGGATTTATATAAGAGATTAAAGGAGCATTACTTAGTATCAAAGTGTTAGTGATAAAACCAGTAACTACAATGCTCTAAAGAAAGTCTGCATCTATGCGATGGTTATTATTTGTTCACATTTAAAATAAAATATGATAGCAGCCCACTTTATTCTTTTTTGCATCTCCAACAAGTGGTATGATTAGTTTTATAAATTTGCTTGATTTCACAAGCTGTTATATATATTCTGTGGATATTCTTCCACATACTTTCCAGTATATACTAGATGTTGTTAAACCTATGGATGTGAGCTCTTTACTACTCTCATTATCAAACACATTCAGATTGTATAACTTAATAAAGTTATGTTTCCCAGTCCTAGTCTTCACTTTACTGTAATATATAACAATAAACAGTATATGTACTAAGCAATTAAAAGTTAAGAAGGATGCACTACACAGTATGCCTTTTTGAACACACGCACACACACACACACACACACACACACACACACACACACACACACACACACACACACACACACACACGCACACACACACACACACACACACACACACACACACACACACACACACACACACACACACACACACACACACACACACACACACACACACACACACACACACACACACACACACACTGACACAAAGCTTATTAATTTTGTTTACACACCAGGTCACTAACACTGGAAATTGTGTCACTCTAATATATAAGTTATATTAAAATATTCTGTTGCAGACGTTTGTGAATGAAAAAATGTAAGATTTTAAAACTTAAAGGAATTTTACTTTAATAAATTTTTTTTAAAAAGTTCTCCGTGGAAGTTTGATTTTTCATGTACTCTCGTCCTTTCTACAGTCACTCTAATATATCCCAAAGCTTACTGCAGCCATGTTTTATCAACAGCAAACCAATAACATTAAAACATTTTACTGACATAAAAACTAATATCTACTTCTTTTTCCTACCTGCAAATTATTTGCCCCCAACTATTTGGTGTGACAACAACTATTTCCTTTATTGTATGCAGAACAATAAATTAGACTACTCATATATTATTTTATACATCATAATAAGCTGTTATATAGCCAGTATTATTATCCATACCAACTGCGCAGGCCTAGGCATGATACACTATTATATACGCACTGTTATAGGGGCCATGTTTATCTAAATTTGTTCCAAACAATTTAAATATTAGTCAACATGAAAAACATTTATTAAAATATTATTTAGAACAATTGCTAATAAATCAGTTAATTTTTAAAACCATCACCTTATATAGAAAATATTAAGTGTATTTGCCTTTCAGAAACCATGTGTTAGCCAGTGTCTATAACACTAAAGTCAACACATCATCAATATTTTATAGTCATTATGAGCTCAAAAAGAGTTACTAGATAATTACCTGGTACACCTTTAGAATTTACTGATTTACATTATCTGAAGACTATGAGTGGGCCTTCAACTTCTGTCATGGCAGCAGTCCTTTCATTCAAATTTACTGATTTACATTATCTGAAGATGATGAGGGGCCTCCAACTTCTGTCATGGCAGCAGTCCTTTCATTCAAATTTACTGATTTACATTATCTGAAGACTATGAGTGGGCCTCCAACTTCTGTCATGGCAGCAGTCCTTTCATTTGAATTTACTGATTTACATTATCTGAAGACGATGAGGGGCCTCCAACTTCTGTCATGGCAGCAGTCCTTTCATTCAAATTTACTGATTTACATTATCTGAAGACTATGAGTGGGCCTCCAACTTCTGTCATGGCAGCAGTCCATTCATTGAATTTACTGATCTACATTATCTGAAGACTATGAGTGGCCTCCAAATTCTGTCATGGCAGCAGTCCTTTCATTCAATTTACTGATTTACATTATCTGAAGACAATGAGGGGCCTCCAACTTCTGTCATGGCAGCAGTCCTTTCATTCGAATTTACTGATTTACATTATCTGAAGACTATGAGTGGGCCTCCAACTTCTGTCATGGCAGCAGTCCTTTCATTTGAATTTACTGATTTACATTATCTGAAGACAATGAGGGGCCTCCAACTTCTGTCATGGCAGCAGTCCTTTCATTCAAATTTACTGATTTACATTATCTGAAGACTATGAGTGGCCTCCAACTTCTGTCATGGCAGCAGTCCTTTCATTCGAATTTACTGATTTACATTATCTGAAGACTATGAGTGGCCTCCAACTTCTGTCATGGCAGCAGTCCTTTCATTCGAATTTACTGATTTACATTATCTGAAGACTATGAGTGGGCCTCCAACTTCTGTCATGGCAGCAGTCCTTTCATTCGAATTTACTGATTTACATTATCTGAAGATGATGAGGGGCCTCCAACTTCTGTCATGGCAGCAGTCCTTTCATTCAATTTACTGATTTACATTATCTGAAGACTATGAGTGGGCCTCCAACTTCTGTCATGGCAGCAGTCCTTTCATTCAAATTTACTGATTTACATTATCTGAAGATGATGAGGGGCCTCCAACTTCTGTCATGGCAGCAGTCCTTTCATTTGAATTTACTGATTTACATTATCTGAAGACTATGAGTGGGCCTCCAACTTCTGTCATGGCAGCAGTCCTTTCATTCAAATTTACTGATTTACATTATCTGAAGACTATGAGTGGGCCTCCAACTTCTGTCATGGCAGCAGTCCTTTCATTTGAATTTACTGATTTACATTATCTGAAGACTATGAGTGGGCCTCCAACTTCTGTCATGGCAGCAGTCCTTTCATTCGAATTTACTGATTTACATTATCTGAAGACTATGAGTGGGCCTCCAACTTCTGTCATGGCAGCAGTCCTTTCATTCAATTTACTGATTTACATTATCTGAAGACGATGAGGGGCCTCCAACTTCTGTCATGGCAGCAGTCCTTTCATTCGAATTTACTGATTTACATTATCTGAAGACAATGAGGGGCCTCCAACTTCTGTCATGGCAGCAGTCCTTTCATTCGAATTTACTGATTTACATTATCTGAAGACTATGAGTGGGCCTCCAACTTCTGTCATGGCAGCAGTCCTTTCATTCGAATTTACTGATTTACATTATCTGAAGACGATGAGGGGCCTCCAACTTCTGTCATGGCAGCAGTCCTTTCATTCAAATTTACTGATTTACATTATCTGAAGACTATGAGTGGGCCTCCAACTTCTGTCATGGCAGCAGTCCTTTCATTCGAATTTACTGATTTACATTATCTGAAGATGATGAGGGCCTCCAACTTCTGTCATGGCAGCAGTCCTTTCATTTGAATTTACTGATTTACATTATCTGAAGACTATGAGTGGGCCTCCAACTTCTGTCATGGCAGCAGTCCTTTCATTCGAATTTACTGATTTACATTATCAGAAGATGATGAGGGGCCTCCAACTTCTGTCATGGCAGCAGTCCTTTTATTGAATTTACTGATTTATATTATCTGAAGACTATGAGTGGGCCTCCAACTTCTGTCATGGCAGCAGTCCTTTCATTCAAATTTACTGATTTACATTATCTGAAGACGATGAGGGGCCTCCAACTTCTGTCATGGCAGCAGTCCTTTCATTTGAATTTACTGATTTACATTATCTGAAGACAATGAGGGCCTCCAACTTCTGTCATGGCAGCAGTCCTTTCATTCGAATTTACTGATTTACATTATCTGAAGACTATGAGTGGGCCTCCAACTTCTGTCATGGCAGCAGTCCTTTCATTTGAATTTACTGATTTACATTATCTGAAGACTATGAGTGGGCCTCCAACTTCTGTCATGGCAGCAGTCCTTTCATTCAATTTACTGATTTACATTATCTGAAGACTATGAGTGGGCCTCCAACTTCTGTCATGGCAGCAGTCCTTTCATTCGAATTTACTGATTTACATTATCTGAAGATGATGAGGGGCCTCCAACTTCTGTCATGGCAGCAGTCCTTTCATTTGAATTTACTGATTTACATTATCTGAAGACGATGAGGGGCCTCCAACTTCTGTCATGGCAGCAGTCCTTTCATTCAAATTTACTGATTTACATTATCTGAAGACTATGAGTGGGCCTCCAACTTCTGTCATGGCAGCAGTCCTTTCATTTGAATTTACTGATTTACATTATCTGAAGACTATGAGTGGGCCTCCAACTTCTGTCATGGCAGCAGTCCTTTCATTCAAATTTACTGATTTACATTATCTGAAGACAATGAGGGGCCTCCAACTTCTGTCATGGCAGCAGTCCTTTCATTCAAATTTACTGATTTACATTATCTGAAGACGATGAGGGCCTCCAACTTCTGTCATGGCAGCAGTCCTTTCATTCGAATTTACTGATTTACATTATCTGAAGACTATGAGTGGGCCTCCAACTTCTGTCATGGCAGCAGTCCTTTCATTCAAATTTACTGATTTACATTATCTGAAGACTATGAGTGGGCCTCCAACTTCTGTCATGGCAGCAGTCCTTTCATTCGAATTTACTGATTTACATTATCTGAAGACTATGAGTGGGCCTCCAACTTCTGTCATGGCAGCAGTCCTTTCATTCGAATTTACTGATTTACATTATCTGAAGATGATGAGGGGCCTCCAACTTCTGTCATGGCAGCAGTCCTTTCATTCAAATTTACTGATTTACATTATCTGAAGACTATGAGTGGCCTCCAACTTCTGTCATGGCAGCAGTCCTTTCATTGAATTTACTGATTTACATTATCTGAAGACTATGAGTGGCCTCCAACTTCTGTCATGGCAGCAGTCCTTTCATTTGAATTTACTGATTTACATTATCTGAAGACTATGAGTGGGCCTCCAACTTCTGTCATGGCAGCAGTCCTTTCATTCAAATTTACTGATTTACATTATCTGAAGACGATGAGGGGCCTCCAACTTCTGTCATGGCAGCAGTCCTTTCATTTGAATTTACTGATTTACATTATCTGAAGACTATGAGTGGGCCTCCAACTTCTGTCATGGCAGCAGTCCTTTCATTCGAATTTACTGATTTACATTATCTGAAGACTATGAGTGGCCTCCAACTTCTGTCATGGCAGCAGTCCTTTCATTCAAATTTACTGATTTACATTATCTGAAGATGATGAGGGGCCTCCAACTTCTGTCATGGCAGCAGTCCTTTCATTCAAATTTACTGATTTACATTATCTGAAGACTATGAGTGGGCCTCCAACTTCTGTCATGGCAGCAGTCCTTTCATTTGAATTTACTGATTTACATTATCTGAAGACAATGAGGGGCCTCCAACTTCTGTCATGGCAGCAGTCCTTTCATTCAAATTTACTGATTTACATTATCTGAAGACGATGAGGGCCTCCAACTTCTGTCATGGCAGCAGTCCTTTCATTTGAATTTACTGATTTACATTATCTGAAGACTATGAGTGGGCCTCCAACTTCTGTCATGGCAGCAGTCCTTTCATTCAAATTTACTGATTTACATTATCTGAAGACTATGAGTGGGCCTCCAACTTCTGTCATGGCAGCAGTCCTTTCATTCAAATTTACTGATTTACATTATCTGAAGACTATGAGTGGGCCTCCAACTTCTGTCATGGCAGCAGTCCTTTCATTCAAATTTACTGATTTACATTATCTGAAGACTATGAGTGGGCCTCCAACTTCTGTCATGGCAGCAGTCCTTTCATTCAAATTTACTGATTTACATTATCTGAAGACGATGAGGGGCCTCCAACTTCTGTCATGGCAGCAGTCCTTTCATTCGAATTTACTGATTTACATTATCTGAAGACTATGAGTGGGCCTCCAACTTCTGTCATGGCAGCAGTCCTTTCATTTGAATTTACTGATTTACATTATCTGAAGACTATGAGTGGGCCTCCAACTTCTGTCATGGCAGCAGTCCTTTCATTCAAATTTACTGATTTACATTATCTGAAGACGATGAGGGCCTCCAACTTCTGTCATGGCAGCAGTCCTTTCATTCGAATTTACTGATTTACATTATCTGAAGACGATGAGGGGCCTCCAACTTCTGTCATGGCAGCAGTCCTTTCATTCAATTTTACTGATTTACATTATCTGAAGACTATGAGTGGCCTCCAACTTCTGTCATGGCAGCAGTCCTTTCATTCAAATTTACTGATTTACATTATCTGAAGACAATGAGGGGCCTCCAACTTCTTGGAAAT